>NC_056741.1:9617686-9742686 GCF_019279795.1 Protopterus annectens | reverse complement strand
TTTTAGTGAGGTATTTCTGCAGCCTTTCCAGCTGTTGCAGATGTCTTGTGAGGTACTTACCAAATGAAGCATTATACTCTATAATGGGTCTAATGAGGGATGAGTACAGTGGGCCAATGACCTCTTTTTTTCTGGATGAAAAGTCCTTAGTGATGAGGTGTGCCACATAGAAGGATTTCCTGAGTGTTGTGGCGATGTGGTTATCCAAGGTGAGACCACTGTCCACCTGTGTCCCTAAGTCTCTCATCACACTTTCAGTGTTTAGTGTACTGCCACCTATGTGGTAATTCATGGGCACATGTTTTTTCCCAAAGGGGATAACTATACATTTCTTGGAATTAAGCCAAACAGGTACAAATATGTCTCTGTCATTGTACATGTGGGTGTGAATGACCTGAGATGTACCTCCCTGGACTACATGAAAAGAGTCATGGAGGAGCTCTCAGATTATGTGGTCCAGGCAGGTATGACCCTAGCCGTCAGCAGCATCCTACCATCACCCAGAATGATACCCCAGTACAAACAGAAAATAATTGATTTCAACAATTGGCTAAGTTTCTAGTGTCACTCTAAGGGGGTCCAGTATCTGTCTGCCTGTGATGACATGATTGACAGACCTCGATGGTTTGCCAGAGATGGCCTACATCTGTGACCCCTGGGCTTTTCGATACTGGCCAAGGCTCTTGCCACCCCTATAGTGCCATTTTTAGGTGGTGTTCCAAAGACCAAATTAACACCGTAACAGCTACAAACAAATGCAATCTGAGGGTCATGCTGCTCAGTGCTAGAAGTCTAAATCTCAAAATGCACTCGCTCGAGGCACTCCTTAAAATGGAGAACATCAACATTTGTGCTGTAACAGAGACCTGGTTCAAAGCAGCAGAAAGCACCCCTGCACTACCAGGCTATAACTCATTCCACACCCTTCGGCCTCAGAACTTGGACCGAAGCTCCAAAGGCGGTGGTGTTTCCATATTCATAAAGGATACACACACCTTCAGACTGGCAGCCTAACGTAATGCATCAGAGATACTTCAGGTGCAGCTAACATTGGGTAAGGCAGCAATTCAGGTTGTAGCCTGCTATAGGTCCCCAACTATGTCCCAAGACTCACACTCCACATTCTTAAGCACCCTAAACTACTCATGTACCAATAACTTGCCCAACATGTCCTGGAGTTCATTAATTCCAATCCCCTGGACCAGCTCATTCTTACCCCCACTAGAGTTAGCAACATCCTTGACCTGGTCATTACTAACATGGACGACCATTGCTCTCCATTAATAATCAGCTCTTCCCTGGTTAGATCTGACCACAAACTAATCACCTTAGAAATTCACCCCCCCCCCCCCCCCAGCAAAGGTAACCATGATGAAAAACTTCTCCAAAGCTAACTTTGGGATCCTAAAAACAGAGGTGGCTAACTTCACGGCACCCATGCAAATGGAGAATAATTGTGTGACTGAAGAATCATACACCAGTGCACTGTACGAACACGTACACAAATGCATGCATCTTGCCACACCCAATAGAACCAATACACTCTCCTCCAAAAAAAGGAAGCCAATTTGGTGGTCCCCTGCCATAAACAAACTCTACAACAGAAGGAGGAAATTGATGTTGAATAAAGTGAAGTCTCAAGACTGGAAAAACTCCCTTATCTTCCTCAACAAAAAGTTGAGATCCCTCATCAAATCCTCTGAAGCTAGGTATGAAAACAGAATTGCAGCAGATAGTAAAGACAACCACAAGGCCTTCTATAGTTATGTAAAGAATCTCCACGGCAATACCTAGATTTGCTCTGAGCTACTGTATAATGGTACCTCCTATACCGAGCCAACAGATATAGCCTGTATACTGGCTGACAGATTCAGGGCCAACTTTACCCCTCTCTCCCCACCAAAGTACCAATCACAATACCAGTAGATTGCCATGTACCCAGTATTACTGCTGCACAGGTTAAAACAGCACTGTCCAAGGTCAAGAATACAGCTTCTATGGGACCTGACAATATCCCTGGTTGTGTTCTACATGACATATAGAATGAGCTGGCACCTCACCTGTGTGCCCTGTTCAATCACAGCCTCACCTCAGGCTTTGTCCCTGCAGAATGGTGCACTGCTACAGTCATCCCTCTCCACAAAGGAGGAGTGACTATATACCCTGGGAACTATCGCTCCATTAGCCTGATGAGTCTGATATGCAAAGCTATGGAATGCATACACTCTGGCTAGGCTTATAAATGCCCTAGGGCAGATAGCCTAGTACGAACCTATGAACCTATGAACCTATGATTGTATAGTAAAATGTGTAGGAGGGGATTTATTCGTTGGGTAGAAGAGAAGTAGCTTGGTTTTGTTTGGGTTTAAGATCAGATGATGATATGAGAGCCAGTTTTCGACTGTGGTAAAACTGAGCTGGGTTGTAGCTAGTAGGTTTGCTAGAGAGTCATCGGAACATATTAGAGTTGAGTCATCTGCATACTGAATACAGGTGGCTTCAGGGATAACTGTATGGAGGTTATTTATAAAGACTGAAAAGAGAAGAGGTCCTAATATGGAGCCTTGAGGAACTCCTATGGTATTTGGTAACAGGCAAGAGAGCTTATTCTGCCACAGTACTGCTTGTTGTCTACCAGAGAGGTAGGCATGAAACCAGTCAAGAGCTGTGTTGTCAAGGTACAGGGTTTTCAGAGTGTGGAGAAGTAGCTGGTGGTTCACCATGTCGAAGGCTTTCGACAGGTCCAAAAAGGGAGCTGAGGATATTTTTTTGTTGTTCCGGTTATGGTTGATTTTATCTGTAAAAGAGAGGAGGGCAGTGGTCGTGCTGTGATGAGGTCTAAATCCATGTTGAGAGTTGGTCAGTAGTTTATTCTGGGTGAAATAGTACATTAGTTGTTTGTGCACACACTTTTCCATGATTTTGGCAAGTGGTGACAGTATGGCTATTGGCCTATAGCTCGATAGTTCTGTGGATGAGCTACGTTGAGAGCTATGCTTGAACCTTTTTTCCCTGGGACTTTGCTGAAAAGGGGATACTACCCCAGTCAGACTATCCTGGTCAAAAAGTGTGATTGGATGAGTTAATGAATTAATAATCCAACCAACAACCAAACCAACTAACAACTAAATACATAAATGATAACTGAGTGATGGGGCAGCAATTAGATTGACCTTTATAGCACAATATCTTTACTTAACTGGTATAAGTTTGATGTAAGTCCACACTGTATGCATCCCCTTAAGGCTGCACTCTGTACTACATATACAAACACCCCTTTTCACAGGTAGCTATACTAAATATCTGTGGAGGTAGTTATAGGTTCATACTAGGCTATCTGCCCTGAGGCATTTATAAGCCTAGCCCGAGTGAGTTTGGCTTTTGCCACCCTTCGATTCGGGTTTACCGAACCCTCACTAAGGTTAGTTTACCGTGCCTCTGTCTAGTAGTGACACTGAAGTAATCCCCAGGGTAAACCTACGATCCCCCATCCACTCATCAAGATTCTTCTTGAAGAGAGTCAGTGAAGGGCTCTGTCTAACATGGACTGGGATTCTATTCCAGAGCAAGGGAAGCCTCTGGGTTATGAATCTGTCCCTCCAACATGTTCTGTTTATTTCTGTGCAGAGGTTCAGATCCCTCGAGCGCGTAGCTCTAAGGGATTTGGATTTTCTGAGGTGGAGCAAGTTCATTAATTCTGGGTTGGACATGGCTTTATATGTCAGGCATAGGTCGCCTCTAAGTAGGCGGTACTTAACTGAGTAGAGCTGGAGTTCTTTTAATCGAGCCGCATATGGCATCTGTTTGAGTCCTTTGATTCTTTTTGTAAAGTACTTTTGGGGTCTTTCTAGTTGCTGCAGGTGTCGGTTTAGATACATCCCAAAAGGGGCATTGTATTCTATTATGGGCCTAATTAGGGCCGCATAAAGGGGCACTATGACCTCCTTCGATCTAGATGTGAATCCTTTCATGATAAGGTGGGCTATGTAGAAAGTTTTTCTAACCACTTTGGCAATGTGGTTGTCAAAGGAGAGATTACTATCAACTTGGGTCCCCAGATCCCTAATTACTTCCTCCATGCTTAGTGGGTTTCCACCTATGTGATAATTTTGGGTACTTTGTTTTTGCCAAAGGGTATGACTATACACTTTTTGGAATTAAGTTTTAGACCGTGGCTCTGGCACCAGTTGTTCATCTCTGTGAGACCTTTTTGAAAGATGCTCGTGTCATCTGGAGAGTCAATTATGGCTCCCAGTTTGCAGTCATCTGCGAACTTGGTCAGCCACAGTCCTCCCATGCTGGCCTGCACCTCGGAGAAGTATATACCGAACAAGAGAGGTCCCAGGACTGAGCCCTGTGGTACACCACTTGTGACCGGTTTTGAGTCAGACATGGCTCCAGCAATTCTGACTCTGTGGGTTCTGTCTTTGAGCCAGTTTTCAACCCATCTTGTGACATAGGGGTTTATATTTAGGCTGGATAGCTTATTTATGATGCCCGAGTTGGGTATTGTGTCAAATGCCTTCGCACGGTCCAGATAGGCTGTGTGGACTGCCTTCCCTTCGTCTATGGCCTTGGTGACTGTTTCAAAGAAGTCGACCAGGTTCAAGAGGCAGGATCTGCCCTTGACAAAGCCGAATTGGGTAGGATCTAGTGTCTGCAGGTCCCCAATGTCATTGTTTATGAGTTCCATGATGATCCTTTCCATAGCTTTGCAGACTAGGCTAGTTGGGCTTATGGGGCGGTAGTTTCCAGGGTCTATCGAGGCACCACCTTTGTGGAGAGGGACCACTGTTGCTGTACGCCATTCATTTAGAATTAACTCTGAGCATATCTGGGAGTTGCACCCCAGGTTCCTAACATAGCTGAAAAAAGCCTTGTGATTGTCCTTAGTGTCCTTTGTAATTTTTTTCTCAAAGCTTGCCTTGGAGAATTTTATGAGGGATCGTAATTTTTTGCTAGTACTGATCAGAGATGCCTTCCCTTTTAGGGATTTTGCTCTATCATGTAGTAGCTTCTTTCTTCTGTTGTACAGTTTGTTTATGGCTGGGGTCCACCAGACTGGACGTCTGCCTTTGGATGATTGGGTCTTGGTTTTGTTAGGGATAGCATGATCCATGCATTCCTGGAGGTGTCCATAGAATGCGTTTATATAGGATTCAGCTGTTTGGGCTGTAGTTTCCCCTTGTCTCGGGGGCCTTGAAGGATTCCACCTCTGTTTTGAGAAGTGTGAAGTTCGCTTTTGAGAAGTTTTTCACTGTGGTTTTCTGGGCTGGGGGTGGGGAGGGGTTTTGGATATCTAGTGAGATTAATTTATGGTCTGATCTTACCAATAAGGGGTTTACTTCTGGTATGGAGCACAGAGTCCCCATGTTGGTAATGATCAGGTCGAGTATGTTATCCCCTCTTGTGGGGGTGGTGACTAATTGTTCCATGGTGTTTGATTTAATAAATTCCAGGAACCTTTGGGCTAGGGTGTTGGGGCTTGAGTAATGCTCCCAGTCTATGTTTGGGTAGTTGAAATCACCCAATAAGATGGTGTTTGGAGAGATCTTCATGTTCTCCAATGTTTTCAGGAAAGCCGAGTGGGATTCCTGATTTTGAGAGGGTGGTCTGTAGGATGCTATAAACTGAAAAGCAGTTTTGCCCACTGTTAGTTGCACATGGATGGTCTCCGATGCTTCGTGCAATGCCACTAACCTGGAGGTGTGGGTATCCTTGATAAAAATGGATACTCCCCCTCTTTTGTGGTTCAGTCCGAGTTTTGGGGCCGAAAGGCATGGTATGAGGTATAACCTGGTAGTGCTGGGGTGCTCTCTGGAGCCTTGAACCAGGTTTCTGTCACTGCACATATGTCAATGTTCTCCATACTGAGGAGAGCTTCGAGTGCATGCATTTTGAGGTTAAGACTTCTGGCATTTAGCAACATTACCCTTAGTTTTTGTTCATTGTGTTGTTTATGGAGGTGGATTTGTCTTTTGATCCTTGCCTAAAAAAGGCACTATGGGGGTGGCAAGAGCCTTTGCCAATATCCGAAAGCCCAGGGGTGACAGGTGCAAGCCGTCCCTAGCAAAGAAGCGTGGCTGACAGACACTGGATCCCCTTTGAATGACACCAAAATTTTAGCCAATTGTTAAAATCGATCATTTTGTCTTTGTACTGCGGCATCATTCTAGGTGAGGGTAATATGCTACTAAAGGACAGGGTCATACCGGCCTGGGCTACATGATCAGAGAGCACCTCTATGTCTCTTTTCATGTAGTCGAGGGAGGTACGTCTCAGGTCATTCACACCAGCATGTACTATGACTGAATCATATTTGTACTTACTTTGGAGTGACCTGAGTGCTTGCGTTATGTGGCGGATCCTAGCGCCCGACAGGCAGCTCACTGTGACCTTCTCTTTGTTCAGCCTGGTGAGCAGGACATCAGTGTGTCTGACTATAGAATGACCTATTACGAGTGTATCAGGTGTGTTGTTCAGCCTTAAGGGCTGTGACTGCTTGGCACACTGACTTTGTGAACTATGTGTTGCACATGATTTGTTCTGTGGTAGTGTTTGCTTGGATGTCTGCTTTGGAGGTCTCTGCTGCTTAGGCAGATTTTTATTTAGAGCCTCTGAGTATGTTTTTGTGTGTTTATGTGTTTGGTTTGCTGATGTTGTTGGACTATGTGAGACTGGATTTGTATTGTGTGAGGTTACCTTCTCCTCCTGACTGGTTACACCAGTTCTGAGTTGAAAGAGTTCTGCCTCCAGTTTGGCTATATAGTTGCATCTCTCACATATATTTGATCCTGTTTGGAGGAGGAGAGGGTTGCCTGTGTACATGAGGCAATTGTAACATTGCCTCAAGATTCCCAGATTCACCAGCTGGACTGGAGGGGAAACCATTAACTGACCTTTGGACATGCTAGAGTAATATAGGGAACTCTTATTACTGAATTAAAAAGGACCAATGGGGGACGAGATGACCGTAACGAGTCTGTGAGGATGTAGTGCTTTTAGTTTATTAGTGCTAAGATTGTAAAATTGCTTTTTTGTGCAAGTGCTGGGCCTTAGATAGAGTATAGGGTGTTCAATTTGAGAGAGTACAGCAGTTCTAAGGGAAAAAGTGAAGAGCAGACTTTGTGGAGCCAGGAACAGTTTAAACCCAATTTACCGCTGCTGCCCAATGCTGTGCTATGCGAAAAATCGTGCAAAGCCGCGCTTATGCAGGTTTTTTATGCAGGGAACTTCAAAGAGCTAGAAATGGCCCAAAACAGCCAATTACTACAAGATTCTTGTGTTGAGGTCACTCCTTCAGGGGCAGATAGGCTGCTCAAGGCTCCCCACTCCCACCGGTGAGCAAAGAAACTTCCTTCTATCCAAGTAAGGAAATGGGCAACACAGGAACTATCCAAGAGTCCAGAATACAGCAAAGCCTGTATAGGGGACTATTCTAGTCAAGGAAAGGTGGGAAACAAGGATTTTGTTTTTGTTTTTTTTCTTTTTTTTCAGGAAAACAGCAGATAAATCACAGTATACTTTGTGCACAGGCTAGCGCACTTGAGTGGGCAGCCTTGACAGTAAAAATAGAACAAACAAACTTATTAGCAAGTGCAGGTAATAAGAACACAAAAAACAAGCTTAGAACAGTTATAACAGCAGTGCAGCTCACTTTCAGCGAAAAAAGAAGGTCGCACAGGTAGAGAGAAAAAATATACTTAAATCTGGATAGCAGTCACGCTTTTCGTTTCTCTGCTGCTAGCACCACTCTGCAGGACCACGAGGAGCTGTAGCTGAGTAGGATAAGCGAAAAAAACGCTCAAAAGCGGATTTTTATGCAGGGAACTTCAAAGAGCTAGAAATGGCCCAAAATGGCCAATTACTACAAGATTCTTGTGCTGAGGTCACTCCTTCAGGGACAGATAGGCTACTCAAGGCTCCCCACTCTCACTGGTGAGCAATGAAACTTGCTTCAGTCCAAGTAAGGAAATGGGCAACGCAGGAACTATCCAAAAGTCCAGAATACAGCAAAGCCTGTATAGGGGACTATTCTAGTTAAGGAAAGGAGGGAAACAAGGATTTTTTTTGTTTGTTTTTTTTTTTTTTTCAGGAAAACAGCAGATAAAGCACAGTATACTTTGTGCACAGGCTAGTGCACTTGAGTGGGCAGCCTTGACAATAAAAATACAACAAACAAACTTCTTAGCAAGTGCAGGTAATAAGAACACAAAAAAACAAGCTTAGAACAGTTATATTATTATTTAATATTAAATAACATATACTAATATTTTACTCTATACAATACTAGTATGCCACTAGTATTTTGCAATGCTTGTCAAGAATATTTGAAAATCAGCATCTCAGCACTTTTCCATCCTTAAACTCTTCCTGTATTCTATTCATCTGATTTATGCAATCACTAGATATCAAAGGTTTGACCTAGTGGCCTTCCACATCTGAATATAAGTTTGCTTTTTGCACTATCATACTTGCTGCTGCCTAATATAAGATTGCTTATATAAGTATTTTTCAGCATTACAACTCAGAGTATTAGTTACTCATGTTTGGATGCTCCCTCCATGTAGGAGCAATGAGTTAATAGCGGAGTACATTTTGTTTCTGTATATTCTATTCCAGAAAATGAATGACACAAGCTTTTCACTATTTTTCTGATCACTCTTTCATCAAGGTGCAATCATTTTGGAGCAGGAATAATAAAGTAAGAGGATGTAAGGGGTGAACCTCCCCCCATGGAGGTTGCAAGGGGGCTTGCACCACTGAAAAAAAATATCTGTTTTGCCTGTTTTTCTTTACACAACATTTGCACTATAACTGTGCAGCTGTAAGTGTATGTGTTTCAAGTTGTTACAAAATCCACTTCAGCCCGGATGCCAGGTTAAGAGTCAGATCTAAGTTTATTAAAACCAAATTGTTGTTTGGTTTTAATAAACTTGGATCTGACTCTTAACCTGGCATCTGGGCTGACATGGATTTCATAGTTTTGGTTCTGGAGATTTGCTCTACATTTTGGCACACTTTTCTTTGTATCGTTTCAAGTTATTATTATTATAATTTATTTTTTTTTAATTTTTTTACTGAAGCTATCGCTTTTGTGCTGTTTTTGCTGGGTACCTGTAATTCAGCCAGGTAGCGTTGAGTGTTGAGGATGCCTCACAGATCCCTAACTATACATCTTAACCTCTTAGAACAAGAAATCTTGACAAAGCCAAAACTAATTGGGGGAAAAGTATGAAAATAGGGACAGATTTTAAATATTGTTTTGTGCTGTGTGTTTTTTAATAAACTGTTGAAGCGAACGGCTGAGACTTGTAGATTTTTTAATTGGACAGCCTCTATTGGATGACTACCTGAAATTCATCATTTGGTGCAGTGTGTGTTTTTTGTGGATTATTGTTTAATTAAACTTATAAAGTTACTAAAATAAAAGGCTTTGTTTCAGCATTCATTGCTTGAAGAATACAAAGTATGAAATGCAAATGTCTGTCATTATTTTGTGACTTCTATCCTCTGATTTGTTAGAAAACCACAACTTTTATGAGGAACGGACCAAAAGTATGATACAAAAATCTGGACATTCTGTGAAAATCTGAACAGGTGAGAGGTATCCCTCTACAACAGTTTCAGTCATAGATGAGAACTCTGTTTCATTTTGTAATTCATCACTTGTACTTGTCTCAGCCCTGGACACTTCTAATTGTTTTTGTGTCTACTTATGCAATGTTTGATTTTGTGGCTTCTATTTCTTTTACATATCTCCTCGTTGAGTATAACAAGATCAAAGTTCAGGTGCTTCTCTTAGTACAACAGCTTTATACTCACCTTCATGCACATTTCTCACTGTTTGGCATATGTACTCTCACCGATGTAAAACTGATAAAGATTTAGAATACTCGTAACAACTGCTTTGTTTAGGTTGTTTTTTTTTTCCAGAACAACTGAGCAACATTATTTTGATTTCATATTAATAAAAAAGTAGTAGTTACCAGAAGTTTATATTAACATTCTGGCCACAAACAGATGCTTATCTAATTTAATATCGTGCAATGGCATGCTCCTCTGTGCATGTTGCTTTTTCATACGTTTTTCATTATCTGCGTCATTCTTTCTACTTGGACATTACTTTCCACTTTTGTTTTTTTGTAACTGCTGTCTAACACAGGTAACATTGTGGTTGAATTCCTATGCATTCATAAATCTTTTAAAATTACTGACTTGCAAATTCTGGATCATTACCAGACATGATTGCAGTATTCCATGTCCCAAATATATACCTTTCAATATGCTAATGACATCTGTGGTGTATTTCAGTGCAGGGGTGTAGCTAGACTTTTTCACATTGTACTTTAAGGTCTAATAAATGCTGTCCCCTCAAGCAATCATCTATGTTGTCACCCCCCAGTTTAAATTCCCCTTTTCTGGAACAGACTGAATTTATTATAGTACTGCATAAGTGGGAAAGCCTTTGCATTCTTCAAAAAATGAACACTCTTAATCAGGGACACTGTGCATTTAGAAATTCTGAGAGGACACAAAATGTCTAAATTATGATGAAAATAAAGGTAAGATCATATCCATCCTGAAATTAGCACTGGAATTTCAAAATAGAATATATATAGAAATCAGCTAGCACAAGGGAAAGAATCACCAGAATTATAGCAAAACAAAGGAAAGAATATAAGGCACAACACCAGAAAAAAGGTAAAGAAAAGAAGAAAGTTGCAATTAATAATGTCAAATAGAGATGATTGTTGGAACAATTTCATGTTCATCAACATCTGATAAATTAATTGTTAAGGAGAGGTGAACTTAAGCCAAATGATGGAAGCCTGATAGCGTTGGTTCAAAATAGTGGTCAGTATGTGAGATGATCCACAAAATCTATAAAAAGGATGGAAGATACTGGCATATATAGGTCCTGTAATACAGAACTAGAACTTGAAATAGTTACAAATGAAGTGTAATATCTTGATTATGTGGCTGAGGGTCTGTATAAGGAAAACGTAATAAAATGGCAATGCTGGCATACTGAAAGCTACAAAAGTAAAGTATACAAGTAGCTGAGAAGGAATGAAAGCATAACTCACAAATAATGACCAAAAATGAAAAGGTAATGATCACATAAGATAATATAATACCAACTGTTAAAGGATGAAAACATTTGGTTTATATAATTGAGTAAAAGAAGACAAATTTAGCACACACTGAGCCAATATTTAACCATCGAGTAGCGAGCTGTTTTGGTCACATCGAATAACCTTGTTGTGACACACAATCCCAGGTAAGAATGACAAAAAGGGGGTTGATGATGACTGAAATAACCACACCTAATAACTATAGTGTCTATGGGGGGACAAACAATTGTAATACAACCATATGCAAACAGTAACAAGTGCAAAATGTGCAACAAGGATACAAGGAGTTCCAATAGCGCCGGATAACTAGGCTTAAAAAGGAATAGTTTCCATGTGTACCTAAGTATGCAACCCGTATAGGTAACCTTATGTGAACTGCAGATGGCAGCAATTCTGGGAGCTGAGGGGAGCACTCAGGCAGACATCAAGACTGAAACAACACTGATTTCATGAATGTTACCTTCATCTTGACTTGCAAATTAAAATGACATTCCAAGCTGGGCACATTTAGAGAAATTAAAAATTAAGAAACTATACTTAGATAAGCATATAATTTCAAGGACTGGAATCTGTTTGTTTGTATTATATATGTAAAAAAAAAAAAAAAAAAAAACAATATCATATTACTTCATTCTGGACACTCACTTTCCTAGCTTTTCATCGATGGCTAGGAGGATATAGAATTCTAGTGTACAACCTGTTAAAGCTCCTTTCTACATGACTGATCCATTTTTCAAATATTGGATGAAGCAATGCAGAATAAATGGCTAACCCCTCCCAAAATGATTGTGTCACATGCAAATAATTGTTCAAAGTAATAGGGTACTAGCTAATATTTTTCATCTATGGCCAGGAGGATATAGAATTCCAGTGTATAAGCTCTTACGGCTGCTTTCTGCATGACCAATCCATTATGCAAATAATGGATGAAGCAATGCAGAATAAGGCTGCCCCTTTCCAAAATGATTGTGTCACATACAAATAACTGTTCAAAGTAATGGGGTACTAGCTAATATTTTTCTATGGAAAACAGTAACTCTTGCTGCGGGCTGTTGCAGCAGACTGAATTGCTTGTACACATTGTTTAGTTCAGTAAACCTGCAAGCATTAAAGAAAAAATGCATAAAGAATTTGGCAGACTATAAAAATGGCTACAGGTCGGAGAACGATGCTTTGAAATGGCACTCTTCAGCACTGGTGCTGGGGGTGTGTAACTCTGTTCTATCTATTTTACTAGCATATTTTCTAAGACCATCCAGTTTATATGCAAGAATTCTGTGGTAACCCACCTCAAACACTTAGCAGAAACTTAGGTGTACTATTTTCATCTGGGGTCCCTTAACATGATTCAGCCATAAAACTACATAAAGTTAGACTTTTTTTTTTGTTACAAAACCAAATTATTAGTTTTCCTCTTGGATGACTACTCTCAGGAATTCAACTAATCTTTCTTAGTATACTTTCCTATACATCTCCTGCTACAGAGGTGAGACTTATTGGGCTGCAGTTACCAGGTTCAACTCTTGACACTCCATATGACCCTCTTTAGCCAGAGTCACTGTCTGATATTCTTTACCCTTGCCACTAGCAAGAGGCCCTTTAAAATGTTCAGCTGTGTGTGTGGCTCAAGTGTAGTAGCAATATTTTTGATGATCCTTCATGGTAGATGAGTAGGCCTTGGTCCTTTATTCTCTTAAAATCAGCCTCTTTAGTGGATTCTTATTCTCTATATTTAGCCTTTTAACCTCCATTCTTATTTTTGTTTATTCATCTACATCCTTCTGATTTCATCTAAAACTTGCTTTAGTATTCCTTAGAGATGTTACTTCTTCCTTGCTTCATTATAATCATACCTACGCTGTTTTCTTTTATCTTCTGCATTTTGAATAAACCTTTCTTTCCTGTTGTTGTGTCTCTCACTTTTCTTTTAACCAACCCAGTTTCTCCTTTCTATTTTCTAATTTTAGTTCTGTAAATATCACCTATATTTAAGATGTTATACATATAATATGAGACACTGTGTATCCGTACGTGTCTATGCAAATGCAGAGTAGACTGTATGGTCACATTAGAAACCTGAATAATGGCACAGCCTGATACAGTAGAAGGACGTACATCTCTGTGTCCATTTCTTGTCATGCATAGTTGTCCCATGCAGCCCAAAGGATTGCTAAAGTAACAGTGATCCCCCTTGACAGCTACAATATAGCTTCTGACATTTAGTTACAGCCCTCCCTGTAACAGTTAATAACCCCAATCAGAACCTTATGCTTAGCAGCATCTACTGCTCATTAAAACAACACAACAAGCGTAAAAACCCAGACAGATATTTGTTGTTGGCCTTTCTTCTTTTCCTGGTTAGGGGTCGCCACAGCAAAACTCCAGTCCGCTAATGTTTGGCAGTAGAATTTTACAGTGCCGAGTTGCCAGCTCGACACTCAACCTTCAGCAAAGGCACACCCATTCACGCATGTCTTTCGGAACGCCACTCAACCGCGGGGATGACATGCAGACTCCACACAGAAGGCACTCCCCACACTCCAGCCAAGAATCGAACGGGAGAACCTCTTGCTGTGAGGCAACAATGCTACCACTGCACGACCGCGGATCTAAAAACCCAGGTAGATGTACAATTTGAAAAATAAAGGCATTTATGCAAAATCAAAAGAGCAGTAAACATGAATGCATACATGTACATTATGTGCAGGTTATTTTGATGCATTTTCCCTCTTCTGTGTTAAAAGATGAAGGATCTCTTTCATCCACAGCATAGATATTGACAGATAACACTCCAGGAAACAGCTTTCATTTTTTTTTTCCTATGATAAAATCTAAAGGAAAAGGGACTGGAACAACTAGATCAATGGCACTTCAAGTTAATGTGGGAAAGACATCTTGACCTCCTAGCCTGTCCGTACTGTCCAGAAATCTGAGAGGATTTTCCCAGTGACACTGGTGTAGGGCATGTTTTGAGGATGTTGACCTATCTTACTGAGTTTCCAGAGCTGCTGGGAAATGTGGATCAGGAAGTGTATAGAGTACACTGGCAGAGGTTCCAGTTATAACAGAGGCTGTGAAAATTACACAGCAAAACTACTGTCTGAGGTGTTTAGGCAGAGACATTCTATGCCATTTATAAAGAGGATACTACCAGCTAGAAACCATCGTGCACCACCAAGAGCTCCAAGAAGAGCACATGCATTCACCACTGTCCACTGTATGATTGTATCAATATTCTGCAGGTCCTGAGATGAATCGCCAGCAGGATGCTTTATTCATTAGACACTACTATGGCATGGCCACCTGACCTCGCAGTACATGGATGACCCTCTCTGCTCCAGCTTCCTCCTCCTTCTGCCGTATGTTGAACACCAGGGTTGGGAGGGTGGCCTAATGGTTAAGGTGTTTGCCTTACAAACACAAGGTGCAAGGTTTGAGTCTCACAAGGGATAATTGGCTAGGCTTAAAATGGCTCGCAAGGGCAGTTAGCTTAGTACTGATCTATGAACCTATGAATCATCTCCTGACATGCCTTTTGCTGTTTCTTTTGCTGTATATTTAATGGCAATGAGAAAGACACATGCACAGAAACAGGACATGGCTGTCTAGTAGCTCGCATAAAAAGAGATGTGCACACACAGATACACACAAGCATGCATGCACACCTACACACACTCTTACAGATGTACATATGCATCTATACCACATTGCATCATCATGCAAGGCAGAATATTGCAAACTCCTTTATCAGCCTTGTCTCCTTCACTGAGTACAAGCATATCCATGTTAGAGAAGTGAGTGGAAGTACAAGTATCCAAACAAACTTTTGATGACCACTGACTGTCATGCAAAACTTGATTATATATTGCTGTCAGAATGCATGGAGGACACAAAGCAACAGCATTTACCATGACATTTTTCTATGTTACTCACATATTAAAGATACATAACACATCAACATGTCCTACAGAATGTGTACATTCAGAGAATAAAGTATACATTCAGAGAATGTATACTGAAAAGGGTTACTTTATTTCCAATAATTTAATGGCATGGTATACACATGGAACATATATATGAGACACATAGCAGCAAAGTATATGCCCAAGATATACATGAATAGCAATGCAGTGAGATCTGTATCATCACTATGAATTAGTTACAGGCTTGGTATAGCTGTAGTCTACCATTTTGTCTGGCAAATATAGTGGTATGAAAACATCACAGACTTGTACAAGAAGACTCTTGTGTGGGGTCATTTACTGCACTGTTATAACTTGCTGATACTTGTTAACCTCTGCTATCTCTGAAAAAACAAAAAAAAATCTTGCTTTTTTCCCACTTTTCTGAGATTTAAAAAAGTTCAGTTACAGGCTTGCTGTTCTTGAACTGTTTGTAAGTTTCTGTGAGGCCATTTTTTGCTTGGGCTAAAGGAAAGTCTCTCTGTTGATCAGTGGCAGTGAAAAACATTGAGCAGCCTGCCTGCCCCTGTGGGAGTGGTTACTGACTTGAAACTGCAGTTTTATTGGTCATTCTGGGTCAATTCCAAAACTCCTTCATCTTCCTCTCTTAAAACCCTCTTTTGCGCAGTTTTGCGTGTTTTTGTGCATAGCGCAACAGCGGGCAGCGCCGCCTAATTGGGTTTAAACTATTCCTGGCTCCACAAAGTCTGCTCTTCACTTTTTCCCTTAGAACTGCTCTATCTCTCAATTTAAACACCATATTCTCATTCTAAGGCCCTTCACTGGTCCAATTAAGTAATCCTACAAGTTAGCACTATTAAACCATAAGCACTACTTACTCTTATACTCTCTACGATTACCCTGTCCTCTATTGGTCCGTCTTAAATTCAGTTTCCTTATTACTCTAGCATGTCCAAAGGTCAGTCAATGGTTTCCTCTCCAGTCCAGCTGGTGAATCTGGGAATTTTGAGGCAATGTTACAATTGTCTCATGTACACGGACAACCCTCTCCTCCTCCAAACAGGTTCAAATATATGTGAGAGATGCAACTATTTAGCCAAACTGGAGGCTGAGCTCTCTCATCTCAAAACTGGTGTAACCAGTCAGGAGGAGATGGTAACCTCACACAACACAATTCCAGTATCACATAGTCCCACCACATCAGCGAACCAAACACATAAATACACAAAAACATACTCGGAGGCTCTAAATAAAAATCTACCTAAGCAACAGAGACCTCCAAAGCAGACATCCAAGCAAACGCTACCTCAATACAAAACACACACAACACATAACCCACAAAGTCAATGTGCCAAGCAGCCACAGCCCTTAAGGCTGAATAACACACCTGATACTCTTGTTATAGGTGACTCTATTGTCAGACACACTGACGTCCCGCTCACCAGGCTGAATAAAGAGAAGGTCACAGTGAGCTGCCTGTCGGGTGCTAGGGTCCGACACATAACGCAAGCACTCAGGTCACTCCAAAGCAAATACAAATATGACTCAGTCATTGTACATGCTGGTGTGAATGACCTGAGACGTACCTCCCTGGACTACATGAAAAGAGACATAGAGGAGCTCTCTGATCATGTAGCCCAGGCTGGTATGACCCTGACCTTGAGCAGCATCTTACCCTCACCTAGAATGATGCCACAGTACAAAGACAAAATGATCGATTTTAACAATTGGCTAAAATTTTGGTGTCATTCAAAGGGGATCCAGTGTCTGTCAGTCTGGGATGACATGCTCGACAAGCCACGTTGCTTCGCTAGGGACGGCTTGCACCTGTCATCACTGGGCTTTCGGATATTGGCAAAGGCTCTTGCCACCCCCATAGTGCCTTTTTTAGGCAAGGCTCAAAAGTCAAACCCACCCCATAGACAGCACAAGGAACAAGAAACTAAGGGTAATGCTGCTAAACGCCAGAAGTCTTAACCTCAAGATGCACGCACTCGAAGCTCTCCTCAGTATGGAGAACATTGATATCTGTGCAGTGACAGAAACCTGGTTCAAGGCTCCAGAGAGCACCCCAGCACTACCAGGCTATACCTCATATCATGCTTTTCGGCCCCAAAACCTGGACCGAACCACAAAAGGAGGGGGAGTTTCCATATTTATCAAGGATATCCACACCTCCAGGTTAGTGGCATTGCAGTATCGGAGACCATCCATGTGCAACTAACAGTGGGCAAGACTGCTTTTCAGTTTATAGGATCCTACAGACCACCCTCTCAAAGTCAGGAATCCCATTCAGCTTTCCTGAAAACATTGGAGAACATGAAGATCTCTCCGAACACCATTATATTGGGTGACTTCAACTACCCAAACATTGACTGGAAGCACTACTCAAGCCCCAGCACCTTAGCCCAAAGATTCATGGAAATTATAAACTCAAATGCTATGGAACAACTAGTCACCACTCCCACAAGAGGGGACAACATACTAGACCTGATCATTACCAACATGGGGACTTTATGCTCCACACCAGAAGTATATCCCTCATTGGTAAGATCAGACCATAAATTAATTTCACTGGATGTCCACATCCCAACCCCACCCCCAGCCCAGAAAACCACAGTGAAAAACTTCTCAAAAGCGAACTTTTCACTTCTCAAAACCAAAGTGGAATCCTTCAAGGCCCCAGGGCCAGTGGAAACTACAGCCCAAACTGCAGAATCCTATATAAATGCATTCTACGGACATCTCCAGGAATGCATGGATCATGCTATCCCAAACAAAACCAAGACCCAATCATCCAAAGGCAGGCGTCCAGTCTGGTGGACCCCTGCCATAAATAAACTGTACAACAGAAGGAGGAAGCTACTACATGATAGAGCAAAATCCCTAATAGGGAAGGCATCTCTGATCAGTACTAGCAAAAAATTACGATCCCTCATAAAATCCTCCAAGGCCAGCTTTGAGAGAAAAATTGCACAGGACACCAAAGACAATAATAAGGCTTTTTTCAGTTATGTTAGAAACCTGGGATGCAACTCCCAGACTTGTTCTGAGTTGATTTTAAATGACAAAAAATACACTGAACCCACAGACATCGCCAATATCCTGGCAGACAGGTTCAGTGCAAACTTCTCCACCCCTCCCCCCCAAAAGAGCAAGTATCTATCCCGGCAGAGGGCTGCCTCCCAAACATCTCAGCTGCTCAGGTGAAGGCTGCCCTCTCAAAAGCAAAAAACACTGCTTCCATGGGACCAGATGGCGTCCCAGGTTGCATCCTACATGAACTACAAGAGGAACTAATCCCTCAAATAAAACAGCTATACAATCTCAGCCTCACTACAGGATATGTGCCCACAGAATGGCGTACAGCAACAGTGGTCCCACTCCACAAATGTGGAGCCTCTACGGACCCTGGAAACTATCGCCCCATAAGCCTGACTAGCTTAATCTGCAAGGCTATGGAGAGGATCATCATGGCACTCATAAATAAAGACATTGGGGACCTACAGACACTAGATCCTACCCAGTTCGGCTTTGTCAAGGGCAGATCCTGCCTTTTGAACCTGGTTGACTTCTTTGAAACAGTCACCAAAGCCATAGATGAAGGGAAGGTAGTCCACACAGCCTATCTGGACCTTGCAAAGGCATTTGACACAATACCCCACTCGGGCATCATAGATAAGCTATCCAGCTTAAATATAAACCCCTATGTCACAAGATGGGTCGCAAACTGGCTCAAAGACAGAACCCACAGAGTGAGAGTTGCTGGAGCCATGTCAGACTCAAAACCGGTCACAAGTGGCATCCCACAGGGTTCTGTCCTGGGACCACTCTTGTTCGGTATATACTTTTCCGAGGTACAGGCAAACGTGGGAGGACTATGGCTCACCAAGTTCGCAGACGACTGCAAACTGGGTGCCATAATCAACTCTCCAGCTGACACAAACATCCTTCAAAAAGGTCTCACAGAGACAGATAACTGGTGCCAGCGCCATGGTTTAAAGCTAAATGCCAAAAATGTATAGTCATACCCTTTGGCAAAAACAATGTGCCCACAAATTACCACATAGGCGGAAACCCATTACGTACAGAGAAAGTTATTAGGGACCTGGGGACCCAAGATGATAGCAATCTCTCCTTTGAAAACCACATTGCCAAAGTGGTTAGAAAGACCTTCTACATAGCCCACCTCATCACGAAGGGTTTCACATCTAGATCAAGAGAGGTAATCGTGCCCCTTTATTCATCCCTCATCAGGCCCATCATAGAATACAATGCCCCTTTTGGGATGTACCTTACCCGACACCTGCAGCAATTAAAAAGACCCCAAAAGTATCTCACCAAGAGGATCAATGGTCTCAAACAGATGCCATATACTGCTCGGTTAAAAAAACTCCAGCTCTACTCAGTTGCATACCGCCTACTTGAGGCGATCTATGCCTGACATACAAAGCTATGTCAAATCCAGAATTAATGGACATGCTCCACCTCAGTAAATCTAAATCCCTTAGAGCCACACGCTCGAGGGACTTGAACCTCAGCACAGAAATAAATAGAACTTGCTGGAGGAACAGGTTCATAACCCAGAGGCTCCCTTCGCTCTGGAATAGAATTCCAGTTCATGTGAGGCAGAGCACCTCACTGAATCTCTTCAAGAAGAATCTCGATAAGTGGATGGGGGATCGTAGGTTTGTCCCAGGGATTACTCCCGTGTCACTATTAGACAGAGGCACAGTAAACTAAACCTTAAAAAGGGCACAGTATACTCAAATCAAGGGGTGGCGTAAGCCATACAGAATCGGGCTAGGCTTATAATTGCCCCAGGGCAGATAGCCTAGTATGAACCTATGAACCTATAAGAAATGTGATGGGTGGGCAACCTATAGAAGTGAGATGAACAAAAGTGTATACACCTAGTTGAAGCACATTCTGCAAGAAACACAGCAGAGATAAATACTAATTTTAAGTACTTTAAGAAATGCCCATAGTTTTAGTTTTATGTTGATTTAAGTAAATTGTTTAGCTAACAGCAGAGACAGAAAAATATCCATCACAGTTGGGGAACATGAGACAAGCACTGTATCCTTGTATCAATCATTAAGTCAATCAAATTTAGCCAATATGCTTAAATCTAAGCATGTATAAATTAATAGTAAGAGAATATGGGGATTAAATTAAAGAATATAAAGAAAAGCAATAATGTAAAATAAAATGAGAAAAAATAAGAGTTTAGTTAATAACAACATTGTATATGATACTGAAATAAAGAAAATGAATACAATATAATGCTAATATTAAGATCTGCGGTGGTGGTGCTGCGGTAGCATTGTCGCCTCACAGTAAGACGCTGTCTGGTTTGATTCTCAGCTAGAGCGTCTTCTACGTGGAGACATGTGTGAATGGGCATAGCTTCGTTGAAGGTTGTGTGTCAGGGCTGGCAACTCGGCACGTAAAAAAATCAACTGCCAATCATTAGTGGACCAGAGTTCCACTGTGGCGATCCCTAACCGGGAAAAGCCGAAAGACCCAACAACAACATTAACACTAGTCAAAAAACAATGAGGTGCAAGATCCCAGAATGGAGACACCGGAATTTGAATGAGAGACATCATATAATATATACTTTCATATTAAATGAATGTCAAACCATCCAGGAAGGACAGAACAGAGATTCTGAGGAGCATGGAGAGATACCAAGATGAAATGATCCATCTAAATGCTAAGCTGTATCTACATATTTCTCAAAAGTGAAAAAAAGTTCAGGTTTAGAAAAACAGGCAACCAGAACCAGTTGTATACAAAAACAAGCCATAATTCACCAAATGTGCATCCATTTCACTAGGATAAACTAGTTTGATAACTTGCACAGATATAAAAATTGGTGTTTAGGTCTGACAGAATAACTGGAAAGCAATGCCTCATATTAAGACACGGTAAAAACTTCTTAAAAGTAGCTGAAGAACATCATTTACAGAAGAAAAATCAAGCCATAAGCAAATCCAGTGCAAAGATTATCAGAGTTTGCAAGTTACAATGTCAAACGGTAACAGAACTTGCGAGTTCAAATCTACTGTATGTAAAACCTTATTATAAAGCCAAAATTGTATAATCAACCAGACGGGCAGGCAAGTAGACACTCACAGCAACATTCATCAAAGTCAAAGCCCCAAAAAATACAGTAAACAAATAATTGTTACATAAATACATCCAGGCAAATTACTTGAATAAAGATCAGACTATTATATACAGTATCATACTCTTATGTAAAGAATTTACTTGGTTAAAGCCAAAAAAATACCGTAAACAAATAATTGTTTCACAAATGCATCCAGGCAAATAATTTGAATAAAGATCAGACTATTATATATAGTATCACACTCTTACATAAAGAATTTACTTGGTTAAAGCCAAAAAAATACAGTAAACAAATAGGCGATATTGAAGTGTATTAACCCACCAGTTAGTTTGCGCATGAATGGGCGTGGCCTGTTTGACAAGGGGCGGGCAGAGTTTCAATATGTAAATACACCATAATTGACACGGAATCCATGCACACGACAAACTCCATCCTCGTCGAAATTATTACTTTCTCCTTTTTCAGGGGGGCAAGCCCCCCTTGCACCCCTCACACCCCCCGCTGAACAAGTGTTGTGCAACAGTGCTGGTACTGAAAACAATTTCAGCTGTTAATAACAGTATCATTTAGTGAAATGGTTTTGTGGTGTGAACGATGCACGATTGACTGACTGAAATGTGATGTACAACAGGCATTTTAGTTTTATGCCCCTAGTAAAACATTTCTTTTTTGGTAGTGAATGTCTACAATAAAACATTGGCAGATGACGAATATTAATTACATTGCAATGTGTCAGGCGGGGTTTAGGTGGGGCTTGCTACTGCGCATCTGGTGGGTTAATACACTTCAATATCACCAACAAATAATTGTTTCACAAATGCATCCAGGCAAATAACTTGAATAAAGATCAGAGTATTATATACAATATCACACTCTTACATAAAGAATTCACTAGGTTAAAGCCAAAAAATACAGTAAACAAATAATTGTTCATAAATGCATCCAGGTAAATTACCTGAATAAAGATCAGACTATTATATACAGTATCACACTCTTACATAAAATTTCACTAGGTTAAGTTCCAATGCTAGTGGCAAAAGACAGTTGATATTCCAGACATCGCTAAAATGAGAAGCTGAGAAGGTGATCTTTCAGCAGTATAAAACCAAGCAAAATTGTTTATATTTAAAAGGGAAAAAAGTAGGAAGCAGATAAAAACATTAGACATTCAAGATGAGTGCAGAAGTGCAGTAAAAAACTCATGGTACTGACCCCCACCCCTGCAGTGTTTGGTAGCTGATTTACAGTTCCATAGCATTAGTATGCATTTTGTTGCTGTAAGGGGCAAAAATGCATAACAGTATTAGGAGATGTGAACAGGATATCAAATGCTGAAAGAATGGGTCAACACCAGTAGTTTTTTTACTGATTCATCACACAATGACTACATTAAGCCAGTCACTGTCTTTTAATTAGTTCACCTCCCCAACTGATCAAAGCACTTACTATAACAAAAGAGGTGCTGGGAAGGAATTTAACACCTGTGGCAATCAGCAGTAGTATAAAGCTTTTTTTAATGAAAGTGTTGATCGCTGGTCTAAGTGCTTCTACAAGGTGTAACAGATGCTAGCAGTCTTTTCTTAAGCAATGACATAACTAATGAGCGCCTCTAGCTAGCAATCAGCATTTCAAGAAAGCACAAAGTTGCATTCATTTTTTTCTCAATAATTTTTCTACCCCCTTACAGATTATTGTACATTATAGTGTACATAGTATATGCCTGCCAATGCCCTTGTTTCAGTGTAAGCTTTTAAGCTACTGCAGACAGTAGTCTGTACATATCAAGTTGCTATCTTCCTTGAACTGAAACAAGAATGTGCCAGTTTAATTCGGTGGTAGGGTAGGTATTTTAAGAATAATCATACCCTTTCAAGGATTCTAGGTGTAAAATACACCATTTGCTTCGAAATTCTGCACTACGTATTTTTTTTCACTTTGATCTAATACTCCAGCTCTGCTACTCCTTACACAGTTCCCAGATGATGTTCTTGTAATATTCCTAGGATTGATAGTCTGAGATGATTCAGTACTGGCATTTTACCTGACTTAAACTGCTGTACTTGTATAAAACTGCTGCTTACCTCAGCTGCCCCCGATTTTACAGAATGGCTCTAATTTTGCCTCATTTTTTTGCCTTGTCCCTCATAAAATGTTTGATTTTCTGGTAAACCACCCTCAACTTTCCACTGAGTAAGTTACCCCTTTTAATGTGTATACCAACTGCTATACATTTCCTATACTCTAACGTATTTTCCATCAAACACCTCACCTACTCTGTTTGCTTTTCTTTTAAGGGGCACATGGCAGATTTGCTTTACCCACTCTCACAAGCTTATGTTCATAGGTTCATAGGTGTGTAGTAGGCTAATGGCCCTGTAGCTTTTACAAGCCTAGCCCATAGGTTTACCCTGGCATCGTGCCACCCAACCTTAGCTCCCAGTGCTTCTATGAAGTAAAGGCATTGGCGTGATCCCCAGGGTGAACTTTCTATTTCCCATCCACTCATCAAGATTTCTCTTGAAGAGGGCCAGTGAGGTGCTCTGCTTGACATGTATGGGAAGTCTATTCCATAGCATGGGCAGTCTCTGGGTTATGAACCTGTCCCTCCAGCATGTTCTGTTGATTGTGGTAATGAGGTTGAGGTCTCTGGAGCATGTGACATGGAGGGATTTGGATTTCTTTAGCTGTAACATTTCTAACAGAGCTGGGTCAGACACGGCTTTGTAAGTCAAGCAGAGATCGCATCTAAGTAGATGATATGAGACAGAGAATACAGTGTAGCTGGAGTTTTTGAGTCTGTCCATGTAGGACATGTGGTTAAGGCCTAGGATCCTCTTCATGAGGTACTTTTGTTGCCTTTCCAGGTGCTGCTTGTGGCTAGTGAGGTACATGCCAATTGGGGCACTATATTCGATGACTGGTCTAATGAGGGAAGAGTAGAGAGAGATAATGACCTCTTTCTTCCTGGATACAAAACCCTTAGTAATGAGATGTGCCACAGTGGCAATGTAGTGGTCAATGGAGAGATTGCTGTCAACCTGTGTCCTCAGATCTCTTATAATGCCTTCAGTGTTCAGTGGGCTCCCATTGATGTGGTAATTACTGGGAACTTTGTTTTTCCCAAAGGGGATGACGCCGCATTTTTTGGCATTAAGCTTAAGGCCATGGTTTTGACACCAGTCATTGGTCTCAGTGAGGCCTTTCTGTAGGATGTCTACATCACTTGTATGATGTCATTAACAGTGAGTACCATGCAAACAAGGAAACCTACTGTCACTTCCCTTCTGCATTTAATACCCTTTCTTCCTTTTTCTTCAACATGGAAAAAATAAATTCAACACAGATATCATTTTAGCCCAACTAATATGTCAAGCAAGCATAAAGACACCATCTAGTCCTGAGAAATGTCTAGAATATTTCTAACAGATTTGCTTCTCTAGAAGTTTTGCACGGCACATACATGCTTCAGGGTATTTTTTTACTTTCTTAACTAAGTGAGTGGAGTGGGTTGAAGAGATTTCTCAGTCATTACCTGGGAGCAAATGCACCATTATGGAGATACAGCACAAATGAGAGTCATTCAGATATATAAATTAGAGTAAT
This sequence comes from Protopterus annectens, assembly GCF_019279795.1. Classification (NCBI taxonomy): domain Eukaryota; kingdom Metazoa; phylum Chordata; order Ceratodontiformes; family Protopteridae; genus Protopterus; species Protopterus annectens. The sequence goes on along the minus strand of NC_056741.1, from coordinate 9,717,886 downwards.
TCAGGTACAGAAAATCTTAGGTGTAGAAAGCAGTTGCTAAATAAATGCAAGTGTTCTTCCATGTTAGTATAATAATTTATTTATTTGATATTTGTTGACTGGGATAGTTCAACTGAGCTAGAGCCCTTTTTCAGTGGAGGCCCGGGGAGAAAAGCTCCACAGAAGTACACAAAAAAAGGTTACAAAAAATGTCACTAATGAGAACAATTTTAAAATGTAGAGTGTAGAACATTAATTGGTTACACAAATTTATAAACTGAGGTAAAATCAAAATCAGAGAGGTAAGATTCATAAAACTGTACAGATGCTGCATTGTTAATATTGTAATGAACAGTAACACAACTATTTAGAATAATTTCACATTTGGAGTTTAGGTCTACAAGAGGGATTAAAATGTACACTTTTACAGATAGTCGACATAAGGGGGAGATTAGCTCTTGCTAGTTAATAACAAGACTCCTGCTGGAATCAGATTGTTGCCCCTTTCACACTTGTAAATTCCTCTGAAGCATACCAAATTAATAGATCTGATGTACAGCTGGGGGAAGATAGATTACACAAATGCATCCCAAAATAAATCACACAGTAACTGTAGCATCCTCCATTCTAGCTAACACAGACTCAAACTGGATGATAGAAATGATAGAAATGTGCAGTTGGCAACCATTCATCTTAATACCAGCAGTGTATAACCTTGTGTCACTTCTGTCACAGCCATTATAAATAGCCAGAGCTCAGTGGACGTCAATATTACAAGCAGCTCTGGAAAATACTCTCACAAAATTCTCCCTAATTTAGATGGCTCAATCTCCCACCAGACCAACTCATATCTTTAGAAAATCCTCTCCAGTTAATTTATTAGTGAGAAATCACCTTCTGAAACTGCATGCCATAAATCTCCTTCCACCATTCCTGGATTCCCACTACCTTTTACTAGTAGTCTTTGTTACCAACTGCTCTAATCACTGCTGGCTTTATTATAAGGCTCTGAATATTTACACAAAACTGTATCTGATCCTGCTCAAACTGATAATTAAAAGACTAAAGCCTGGTCTACCTATAAGATGACACCAACACAACTCTGGAGCATGTTTATGGATCACAGGATTGCATGAGGTTACTAGGTTATCAACCCAGAAGTCATGTTAAGCCTAGCAGTTTCATCCCAATGGAATATCATAGATACTCTAGTCAATACCCAGGACTGTATTTAATAATGACTGCCCTTGTCCAGTAGGGTTGCGGGTGCTATCCCCGGTAAGAATTTACGGTGCCCCATCCACTCATCCAGGTTCCTTTTGAACAGTGTCCTCAACATCATATAAAGTGCAGATTAACACATAAACTGAAACCCTTTATCCAAATAGAACTTTAAAAACCTTAGTAAAAACACAGGTCAAGGTTCCCAAAATGAAAAAAAAAAAACCTTAGAGAATCTTTGTTTTGTAGTCTTTGTCAGGCAGGAAGAAATATATTATTTTCTGAAGCATGAGAAATGAATACAAAAAATGATGGGGTCTTCATGGTCTAAGGGTGGGAGACAAGCAGGAACTGTTTCCTGGCACTGAAGTTCATTTAGGGGATATTACAGGCAGAAAGGGCAATGCTGGATAAGTGTAACTACATTGCAGGATGGAATTTTCCTTTAATAAAAAGTCCTGGGCCAGCTTAACTATAGTTTTCACACTGATCTCTGCAACAGTGGTTAAGGAATCCAGACTTTTAAAATAGCTCCCAAACTGCTTTTAAAACTTAAATTTTATTAAAACAAATAATATAAAAAGGACAATGTGTGCCCCAGCAGATAACTGTTACCAAAGAGGATTGAAAATCATTAGCTAACTAACACAGTTCAAAAGTCACATCACCTGACTTCACATTATTTAAACATGCAAAATGTAAAGGTACATGATCAAATAAAAACTCTACAATTAATAATATCTTTGTTTAAGCCATTTGAACATTGTCATTTTACATTTAAAAACATGCACTGATTTTTATGCATAGTTGTTTTATGGCTACACAAATTCTGAAAATGAATACTTTGTCCAACAAAACAAACTTTAGATCTTTTTCCATATGACTCTTTTCAAGAAAATGTCTAAGACTTCAAAAGTCAATATTATTGTTCCCCAAATTACTTAAATGTTCTAAAACATGTAATTTAGGGATTTTCTTCAACTCTCCAATGTGTGGCAATTTTCAGGGTTAGAAAACTGTATAAATGACCTGGTAAGATGTGCAAGTGAATCTAGTTTTTTATACTATACTCTTGTCTTTTTCTTTTTGTACTATCTGTCCTGTAATCATATGTTTATACATCTTAACATTTATTACACAGAAAATTACCCCATGATGTATTTATCAGAACGTATATATTGGCTCTGAGTCATATAATTTTATAAGCTTTTGCGATTTCTAAATACAATCTTAGGTGGATTTTTACAATTGTTTCTTAAACTGGATTCAGAAAGTTTTAGTGGGTTTATATCAGATTATTAAATTTTTAGCAATGTGAATTTCATATGGTAGAGACAATACATTTGATTTTCCAAAAACTCAAAGCATTTGTATGGAGATCTTGGTGCAGTGGGGATGAGGGAATTTACCCTTTCCCCATTGAAGTGCGAGCTTGGAGTTGATATATATAATTTGTAGGTGATGGGGGTGTAGGGGGGCTTGTCTCCTGCAAAAATGTAGAGTTTTATTGCTTTGTTTCATTCAAGTTTTTGGAAAGTCGAACAAATGGTCTTGACCATATGAAGTCCGAGTTTCTGAAAATTTGATAATCTGACATAAATCCATTTTAACACAATTTGTTTTATCACATATATTGTATAGCTGTAAATAAAAACACATCTCAACGTATCACTCTTCATTCTGTTAAGAGATTGTTCAGTGCCAAACTTCAATAGCTTGCTAGCGTAGAGGAAAGGACTGAGTTTCTTTCTGTTTGTTGATATACCAACACATTGCTGACCTACTCTCTGGCAGCATAAGCAGTGCTCCCTTCAAAATAACAGCTGGAATTCTTTTAGGGTCAAGAAGACCTCTCTCACCACCAGATCATTGATATGCAATTGCTTCCAAAAGCCTTGTGTTATCCAGCTTCTTTTCTAGAAATGTCTCTTTCACTTCATGCAGACGCATCCATTTTGAGCAAGTGACAAGGCTGTGGTACCTCAAAGGAATTGTCTCTCACAAGATTGGAGGAATGGAGGTGCCACTGAAGTCACTGAATGCTGCAGTGCAAAAAGGCTATCCTGGGAGGACAGTATTCTTTGATACTGTTATGAAAGATGCTGCCATGTAACACAGGACCTTGAACATGACCTTGACAGTGCCCTACTGAGCCAATAAAAGCTGATGTAATAGTACCTGTATACATTTATTTTATAGTTATCCTTTGTTAACCAAGTTAGTCCCACTAGGTAGTGGCTTCTTTTCATGGAAGACCCAAGGTGGTACTTCTACTACTAGGGGAAATTTGGCCAGAGCATTAGGGGACTTCCCCTACTGATTGTATGATCATTTTCTCAGTTCCTACAGTACGTCTGCCTGCAGAGATGGCGCAGGGTTGTAGAAGAGGCAGAGGGTAAAGAAACAGATGTTGGCATTGATCATGAAGAAAACATTGTTGACCATTCAGTCAGAAAGAAAAAGAAGATTGAGATTCAGACGTTGGATTTTGCAAATAGTCAGCTGACTATCAGATGTTTCTGTACCCTTCTTCTATCCTTTCTCCAGTTAGGGTACCATTTTCCTTCAGCAATGCAGATGCCTTTGGCCTCTTCCTCTGGTTCCATAATGCCTAACCCTTTTAGAAGTGTGCCTGTGGGTGTCAGATGATGGTCAGTGATGGCCACAATAGCTGCATTCACTGCTTGTGTGAGCAGTATTTTCTGATGTATTCCATATGTCAAGGCTTTATAACCAGACCCCTGTCTGCAAGCATAAGGACAAGTTGAATTTGCATTCGATAAATTTAACCCTTGTTGTCACATTTCAGTTCTGATGCCAACCCATTTCTTCCAAGTGAGTTCATTTTCCACAGACCCTACTAGCAGTCCATAATTTGGAAGTTTTAGTGGGACAGCTTCTGACTCTGGAAACCCTGTTCCAGCCGCTGATGTTGGTGATCCCTTGTTGATACAATATCCATATCTTATGCATCTTTAACAGACAAGGAGGACTCACAGGAAGCCCTTGGGGAGAGTATCTCCTTGATGGAGGTCTGTCTGCAAACTGAACTGGTGCCATAGGCAGAAAAAAATAAACTCTCTCAACTCATACATATTAAGCAACTGGTGAAGGTAGATGAGAGGGGAACTATGAGATGCTAGAAGCAAATGTCTCCTGGCATATGAGCAAGAAAGCACTGGGATTCCATGACCTTCTTCTTGTATATAGTGTGGTCATAGGTGAACATAGAGCTTCCAGTGTTGAGACCTTTACCCTGGCATTTGTCCAGCAGATGGGCTCACCATACATCCTCCCTGTATGACCATTAACTCTGCAATCAACATATTCAGTTTCCAATGTGCAACTGCCATCACCGGTACCATTGTAGAATCCAGCAGTGCATACAAAAAAGATGTACCCGATGTTGGATTACCCCTACTCCCAACACTGGTTACCAGCATCTCCTTTTGGCATCCATTGCATGTGTTTACAGCTCACTTGGGCTGACCTCTCAGCCACAGTTGTGTCGGAGCCAGTTCTGGCAGTTGGGACCTTGATGTCATTGGTACCTGTGCATCTAAATCCAGTGTCCATAGAGCAAAACCTGCTGATATACAGGTGCCACTGCAGACCCAGAGCTCAATGCCAAAACAGCACTCTGATGACACATGGTGCAGCTCAGTGCCACTTTCAAAGCCCTCCTTTAGCTTTCTCAGAATCCTTCAGCCAGCAAAAGATCTTCATCATCATCGAAGTTGGACCCTTCCCCTAAAAGACTCTGAAAGGATCTAGACAAAGCCAAGAATCTGAATTTGTTTCCATCTTCTAAGAGGCAGGTTAGTTTGGTCAGACCTCATTGTGAGTGCAGAAATCCTTTAGTATAAATCATAATTTTAACCACTCATAGATAAATCATTCAAACAAGGAGCCCAGGGCAAGGGACTTACTTATAAAGTGTGTTTTTGCCTCATTAACATTATCACTGAGGGTACTTAATTATGTGCATCAGATGGTCAATTTTCAGGGAAACATTATAGACCAAATGACCATGTGGCCCAAGACTTACCAGATAGGAAATTAAAGACAAAAGATTATTATTCAGGCTACAACATCCTCTGCTTTGATTAACCATATAATTTGTGTAATTTACAATACGGATGAATGTTCAGTCAGAGCTGTTGCCCCTGGAATTGCTCCATGTCTGCATTCCTAGGTCAGCCTTATGGACTTTGCTGAGGGTACAAAGGTGGTATTTATGGAGCCTTTCCCACTTAGTGAGAAAGTTAGCAGGTACTTCAAGAATGTGGAAAAACATGGAAAACCCTGGTCACAATATGAGGTAAGATGTAACGTGCTCAATAGAATGCAGAATACCTAATGTCAGATGTAGACCAACCTCACCAGGAGGTGACAAACAGTTCATGAATGACTGCCCTGAGACTTTCTCTGACTCCTCCACTTTGGATGCAGTCAGGGTTGACTGTTCCACCATTTGACTGAGTAGTGTCAAATCTCCTGGGACAAGTTGGTCACAGACATAATGTCCAGAGAATAACAAATTTGTTTCTTAAAAAAAAAACAAACAAAAAAAAAAAACACAAGCCAATGCCTGCCGGATGTCTGAACCCTCAGGAGAAATTGATGGGTCAAGATTCCTTGACTCTCTTATAGAAAGCAGTGGTCCAAGAGGATCTGCCAGATGAGACAAGTCAAGCATTTTATTCCAGACTGGACGTTCCTGGCAAACAAATGTAAAATAAATAAATAAATAAATTTTTAGTATTAAAGAAGACAAAGGGACACAAATTCATTCTGGATCTCAGTAGCTTAAACAAGTTTTTACTAAAACAGAAATTCTGTATGGTTTCTGTGCAATCGATTTACTCATATCACTCAAGAGGAGACTGAATATCCCCTTTGGACCTCCAGGTCACCTGTGCCCATATCGAGATTGCTCAAAAGTCCAAGAGTTGCCTACACTTTTTGGTGGGAGCCTGTAAATCCATTCAAATGCCTTCTTTTTGGTCTCACCACAGCCTCAGGGTGTTCACAAAGTGAATGGCTGTACAGTTTGCTCATTAGATGTTATAGGGTAAGAAGGTGTTCCCCTATTTAAACAACTGAGTCTTAGCTGCACTCCCCATGGTACAGTTAGTAGAACAAGCCTTGTCTTATATAGGACTTTGCAATCATCTGTGAATTAATCTCAATGTATCTAAGTCACAACTCTCTCCCATGAAAAGTATAATCTTTTTTGCATGCAAAACATTCCTGGACCCAACACACATTTAGCTCTTATGCTTCACCTGGAGTGGGCATTTTTTTTTTTTTTGGGAGTATCAGTGGTAGAAAAGGTAGCAAACTCATCTTTGGTGGATGAGGCTGTGGGCTCTGTTTCCACTCAAGGTGATTGGATTGTTTATGCTGTTTTGATCCCATCCTTCAGGTGAGATGATATTCATACTGACTAAGGGAGATTTGACCAGGACACCATGGAACTTCCAAGTTTCAGAAATCTTTTCATTCACGTGAACTACCACCATTTCTGACAGACGGGGACCCAGTCAAGAGTACAGTATCCCCCTATACTGCATTGGAGTTTCAGTAATGAAAAAAAAAATAATCCAAGCACTTGGGATGGGAATAGAACTCACAGCCTTCTGCTATTTATGTAGTTTACTCTGAACGTGAGTGCCCATCTAGATGTGATATAACTTCTGTATAAGGGGTACTTCACAAATAACATGCTATACTCGGCTAACCCTCCAACTTCTGCCACAGACAAAGGACTGATCACACTAGGCACTAGAACCATCTCTGCAACCCTCTTTGATTAACTGCACAGTTGTGGTGTTAGTTCACATTGCCTGTGTGTATTCACTGCACATCATTTATTTATTTATGCATATCTCATTGTCAAAATAGGTGGGCATGCAGATGCATATAAAACACATTCCTTTTAAAAGAGGGCTCTTTTCTGTTATGCATGGTACACAGATATCTATAAGAGCTAGTTATACAACTCAGTGAGGTATAGCCAAATAAATAACACGCACATTTCAATATTAAAGTGGGCATAATAAAGAAAGTTATAAGAGGAGAAACAAAGAAGAACATAATCAGCATTCACTTAAACATATTTGTGGTCTAGTGGTTAGGATTTGGCGTTCTCACAGTCACAGCCCGTGCTCCATTCCCGGTCAGGAACTACAGTATTTCATAAATGAAAAACTAGTGCTTGTTATCCAGCCACTAATGCTTTAGTGTTTGCTTATTGCTATGTTTCCCATGATGAACACAGTGTATAGCAAGAAGGCAGAGATAAATTACGAGTATACATCTGGCTGGCAGGCAGTGGCAGGCAATGAGGGCTTTGTAGTGAAAAAAAAGGATGCCTACCAGGTCTGAGATTGATTCGTATAGCAGAATGGGTGGAGGTTGTTTTAGATACACAATGCAGTACTTGAAAAAGCTTGCTAATATATTATATGGGCGAACATTTATACAGAAATTGCTAAGAAATGTATATCTTTAGTGTAATGAAATAGTTAACTTGCTTGTAATTAGACCAAAGCAATGCCTTTGATTCTTTGAAATAACAATAGCTTTTCATAAGCATGCTCATAGTTCAGCTAAGAAACACTAGCATTTGTCCGACTGCATTACTGATTTGAAATTTAGCAAGAATCATTAAATACGCACATTGAAATGAGGAAAGAGGGTGGCAAGAACAATGAAAAGGTAGGCAGTAATTTTCCACTAGATTTCAAAAGGTCTATTAAAAAATACCTGCAAGGACTGTTAATAGCTGGGATGCAAAACTGGATATTTGCCAACAATTGTAAATTAACACCTGTTACGTACATGAGGTCAAAGCAGGTGTGTTGTATTCAGCTTTGTAAACTATACCGCAGTAAAGCCACACTACTTGTGAATTACGTCCCTGTTATAACTGTGGTACTCTTCAACATCATTTTTAAACTAAACAATATTTTTTGCTTTACAACCATCCTTCGTGAAGTGAAGAAATAACAAGTCTAGCTTTGAGTGTGAAACAAAAAATTATTTTCAGATGAAAAATTAGAAATGGTTCTTGATTTGAAAACTGACAGATGACACATTGTGATGTACTGTGGAGAAACTGCAATGTTCTGAACTGAAACATTGCCAGGTGAATCATTTAAGAGCTGGTACATTCACCAAGTTACATGCTAGATCATAATTTTGATGGTTTGCAATACCATTAGCTAGGAACTTCAGTTTAGATTTATTACAATGTAGCAATGCAGACTCACAACATTAAGCACAGAATGGTTTCAAGTATGACTAGGAAAACAGGTTTGTAAACTAAATACAAAGTATCCTCTTTTTGTGCAAAGCCTACTTTTTACAGGCTATCTGAAACATGGTTCTGCTCCCTTGACTTACTACTCAGAAAAATGACTTTAAATTTGGTTGTGGGGGAAAGATGTTTAACAGGACACTGTTGCTTGGCCTCCATAAACCAGACTAAGTTCTGAAGCATAATTCTGGTTATGTTTGATATTTTCACCCCCAAAGTCCAACACAGTATTACAATATTTTCATGAACAAAAGCAATAAAGGTTCATAAGAACAGGATGAAGCTCATAAATCTGAAAAGTAACAGCTGCTGTCTGCATGAAGAATTCCAGGGTAAGTTTTATAGCGCATGCTGCTAACTCCAAGGCATGCGTGAGGCTATATTCTCTAATTAAGTACAATGTCACAAGTCTGATAGTATTTTCATTTGATATTTCATAGGTTCATAGGTAGGTACTAGGCTATCTGCCCGAAGGCATTTATAAGTTTAGCCGGAATGTGTTGGCTTTCGCCACCACCTTAGATTAGTTCCCTGGGCCTCTGTCCAGCAGAGCCATTGAAGTGATCCCTCGGGTAAACTTTCTGTTTTCTATCCACTCGTCAAGGTTTCTCTTGAAGAGGGTTAGTGAGGAGCTCTGCCTAATGTAGATTGGAATCTTGTTCCAGAGCATGGGAAGTCTCTGGGACAGGAATCTATTCCTCCAGCATGTCCTATTTATTGTTGTGGTGAGGTTTAGATCCCTGGAGCCTGTGGCTCGAGGGGATATGGTTTTCTTTAGGTGGAGCATGTCCATCAATTCCGGGTTGGACATGGCCTTGTATGTCAGGCAGAGATCACCTCTAAGTAGACAGTATGCAACTGAGTACAGCTGGAGTTTCTTCAGTCGAGCTGCATAGGGCATCTGCTTGAGACCAGTGATCCTCTTGGTGAGGTACTTCTGTGGTCTTTCCAGCTGTTGCAGGTGTCTTGTAAGGTACATCACAAATGGGGCATTGTACTCTATGATGGGTCTGATGAGTGATGAGTAGAGGGGCACAATGACCTCTTTTGATCTGGAAGTGAACCCTTTTGTGATTAGGTGGGCCATGTAGAAGTATTTTCTAACCACTTTGGCAATGTGATTATCAAAGGTGAGATTACTATCTACTTGGGTCCCCCCAGATCCCTTATTACGTCTTCCATATTTAGGGGGCTGCCACTTATGTGGTAGTTTGTGGGTACTTTGTTTTTTCCAAAGTGGATGACTATGCACTTTTTGGCATTTAGCTTGAGGCCATGGTTTTGACACCAGGTATCTGTCTCAGTGAGACCCTTTTGGAGGATGTCTGTGTCAGCTGGAGAGTCAATTATAGCCCCTAGTTTGCAGTAGTCTGCACACTTGGTCAGCCATAGCCCTCCTGTGCTTGCCTGTACCTCTGAGAAGTATATATCGATCATGAGGGGTCCTAGGACTAAGCCCTGGGGAACGCCACTTGTAACCGGTTTAGAGTCAGACCTAGCTCCTGCAACTCTTACCATGTGGGTTCTGTCTGTGAGCCAGTTGGCAACCCATCTCATGATGTAGGGGTTTATGTTCAGGCTGGTGAGCTTGTCTATAATACCTGAGTGGGGAATGGTATTGAAGGCCTTTGCAAGGTCTAGGTAGGCTGTGTGGACCACCTTTCCCTCGTCTATAGCCTTGGTAACTGTCTCAAAGAAGTCCACCAGGTTTAGGAGGCATGATCTGCCCTTAACAAAGCCGAACTGGGTAGGGTCCAGTGTTTGGAGGTTTCCAATGTCTCTGTTAATGAGATCCATGATGATGTGCTCCATAGCTTTGCAGACCAAGCTAGTCAGGCTTATAGGGCGATAGTTCCCGGGGTCCATTGTGGCTCCACTTTTGTGGAGTGGAATAACCATTGCTGTGCACCACTCTGTGGGCATATAGCTTGTGGAGAGGCTGAGTTTAAACAGTGTGTTTAGGTGAGGGATTAGTTCATCTTTGAGCTTATGTAGGATGCAGCCTGGGGCACCATCCGGTCCCATTGATGCTGTGTTTTTGGCTTTGGAGAGGACTGTTTTAACCTGAGTGTCTGTGATTTCAGGGGCACTACATTCTTCTGGTTTAGTTATGAGCCCTTTTGGGGCAGAGAGGGGGGTGAAGTTTGCACTAAACCTGTCTGCCAGGATGTTGGCTATATCAGTCGGTTCAGTGTATTTTGTGCAATTCTACACTAACTCCGAGCAGATCTGAGAATTGCCACTTAGATTCTTGACATAGCTAAAGAATGCCTTGTGGTTATCTTTGGAGTCCATGGCAATTTTTCTTTTGAAGCTAGCCTTGGATGATTTTATGAGGGAACGTAGTTTCTTGCTGATACTGATGAGGGATGTCTTCCCTTCTTGGGATTTTACTCTTTTCTGTACTAGTTTCCTCCTTACATTACATTACATGCATATTCCAGTTTGTAGATCAAAGGCTTGACTCTGGGACAGTGGGATTCATGTCCTAGACTGGATCCTGTAAACTGGAAGTATATGAGATGTGGGTGGGTGAGGGAGCAGTGAAAACAAGGCAAAAATCTTGCTTGTCTGGATGATCAAGCCTAGGTCATTAACACCATCACTACTTTAGTTTATTTACTTTAATATATTTATTTGTTGCAGTTAGTTTTCTTGATATATCTCCATGTACCCATTCCTCTTTAATAAGGCAGATTCAAAGTGATATTTATACTAACTGAAGTAACTTGCCCCAAGACATGGTGACCTATTTAGACATTAACAGGAAATCAGGGCCACTTTGTCAAGACTCCAAACTAGACTCAAACATGGTGACACAATAATGCAGACGGCCTGAACTGAGAAGGAATCACAGGGCTAACTTGTAAACAGCACTATACAAATTAAAATAGTGCCAGGTCTCAGAGAGCAGATTACTGTAATAGAAGCATATGAATCTGTATAGAGCATTACACAGTTTGCATGTACTCAATGCAGAATCTTTAAGTCGGTAATGCACCAGAGGATAGTTTAGAAAATTTGTGCTGATAGCAGTGAAAGCAAATGCATCAAAGTATTAACAAAGTGTGCAGATGTTCTTAGCCATGCTGTGCACTCAACAAGTAAAAAACAGTGCGTTTGTGTAAGGAGCTTACCATTATAACATATTCAGGTAGGATCATTGTTCCAGTTATATCCACCTAAATTCAGCCACAGGTAAAGTTCTACATCTGTTGCAACATCCAGAGATTTGCACCTTTTCTCCCACATTGGATGGACTACTTCTTCCATTGATGTCTGAGGTGGTATAAGCCCACATATTTTTCAATTCTTTTTTACCGAAAGAGCAGCTAATCCCAATGATCCTTGGACAGAAAGCAACAAGAGGTTGTGGGGTGCGAAGGGACCTTCTAGCCATCCTGGATCTGCAAGATTTAATCCTTCCATGACTTACCTTCCCTGACACAAGGCTAGGATAAGCAAGAACTTTTAGTTCTTCCAGAGATAAAAGGATAAACAAAAACAGGAGGGTGGTGTGAGGGGCAAAATAAACTGGTACCCACTCCAGCTTTCAGATGTCCATGATTGAAAACATGTGAGACAGAGTATTGGAAACTATACTGCAGCAGTGACCTTACTTAAACATCTACCTATGGTAATTTTCTTACATAATTGTAATTTGTTCTTCATATAGTACCCATTTGTTAACAAGTAGGCCCACTGGACACACAATCCCTTTCCAGGGATGACCCAGGAGCAATGCCTGGTTAACTGACTTGCACAAGGTCACACAGTAAGCAAATGAGGTGGATAACTGTTGCATTCATAACTTTTGGGAAGATTTCTAAAACTTGCCTAAGTATTTGGAGGTTGACTACTTTCCTGGCAAAGGGTATAAAGTCCCTGCAGGATGACAGCTGGAAATCCTGCCCTGCCCCTGGATATGACATCTGGTCAATAGTTGTTAGAGAATGTGTGCACAGAGAAGAAAATGGCTGCTCCTAGAATTACTTGTGTATCTAACATAGGTTCACAGATTCATAGATTAGTACTTGGCTAACTGCTCTTGTGGGCCATTTAAAGCCTAGCCCATTACCCCATGTGAGAATCAAACCCTGCACCTTGTGTTTGAAAAGTAAATACTTTAATCATCATGCCAACCTCCCACCTACCCTCTAATAAAAACAGCAGTACCTGCTGCACCTTGGTAGAGTAAAGCTGGACTCACCTTTTTGCGGACAGAATAGCAAAAGGTAATACAATGAGTTAGCCATTTAGAGTTGGCCTATTTCGAGATTCCCCTCTTTGTTAACAACAGAAAAAAATACTAATTTTCTTAGTTTTCCGAAAGTTTTTTTTTTATTCTGTGCAGATAGCAATTCAGTAACTCAGTAATTCAGTAACTCAGTAATGTATGGATATGCAAAAAATGCAGGATCCCTTCTCCCTTATTCTGACGGCTTGGGGGAAAAGACTGACACCTAGATGGTCTGGTTCAGGATTAATTCCATGATCAGCCTGGATATGAAGGAGGGTGTGCTATGTAAACTAAGTCCATCTTTAGGAAACACAAATTACAACATTGCACATAAGATCTTGTAGTTCAGAAATTCTCCTGGTGTAAGTTGCAAATAGCAAAAAAAAAAAGACACTTTTCCATGATGGGTATCTGAGGATATAGTGTTAGTTCATTCAAATATGACAAGAACAGATGAGCCCCCTTGAAGGACGACTTTACTTGTAGCGATGAGGCTAAACGGAAGGCAATAGCTATGCAGACTGAAATACCAAACAGATGCACTTTGACCTTTCTGTAAAAATATCAGAGGGGTACCAAATAAATTAAATGCACGTCTACCATGCTGAGAGACTGGTTCCTTCTTCTCCATTTAGGTCCATTTCAAGGCTTCCTGGTCTTCTTCATTATCTTTGTCATGTCCTCTAAAATATGTATCTAAAGGGTAACAAAGTTACAAAAGAAAATCTAAGCTACCTGTCTGAGAGTTTACAGGTTTGAGTGTGTCAAGGCCCCTTGGGCCAGGGCAAGAGGTATACATTCTGTGGCAGAATTATTGGTCTGTTACTACCATCTGTATTATCAGGGGATGGCCAATACTGTCTTGGCCACAAGGATGCTATTAAGATATTCTTGTCCTCTCCTCCCTAACTTTTTAATTACTTTGGTCAAAAAGGGATTGGAAGGTAAGCATGAAGAAGCAGGTCTGCCCAGTTGAAAAAAAAAGATGTCGCTTGCCCAAGCTTCCCTACAGGGTGCCTTAAACACATTTTCTTCAGTTTTTTTATTGCTTATACAAGCAAACTGGCCTATTTATTTCAAGTACAATTCACATGAGACTAAGGTCCAGAAAGACGGCCCTGTCTAATATTCACTTGTAAGATTTTGCAGATGACCTGCTATCATCGAGGCCATTTCTACAGAAGTGGAATACAGGATATCCTGAGGGTCATCCATGCCTATAATGCCTGCATTACTAGCCTGCAAAGATGAACAGAATGTGTTCTCCCTTTTGATTATAAACACATCACTTTTTGTTTATAACCACATCACTATGTTGTCTGTGATGAAATGCAAAACTCCTTGTTTCCAGACTGACCTGACGTCTTTCAGTACCAGAAGCACCACCATCATAGATTTATAGATTCATAATTACATACTAGGCTAGCTGCCCTTGTGGGTCATTTAAAGCCTAGCCATTTTCCTTTGAATTGCTTGAGTTAGCCTATCCCATCTGATGTTATATTGGTCTTACCCATCTCATGGCCAATAATTATATATTACTCAAAGTGAGAATAGCTAGGATCACACCATAGATAATTTAAGGGGATCTGTGCATGGGATAAAACATTTAAGATTTGCCTCTGTCCAGTACTAGTACAGAGGGCAGCCTTGAGGGAGATTTTTATTACCCATCCGTGTTGCAATTGAATATGGGCAGAGATGAAGTTTGTTTTATGTGGAGAGAAAGTCTGTTCCAAAGCAGTACAATCCTCTGTTAAATATATCTGTCCTCCAAACCATAATTCCCCAACAAATTTAGTTTGAAATATATTCTCAATACCTTCCGTACACAATAAAGCATTACAAAATAGTCATGTTTCAACTTCATTACCACTCCATACAAAAAATAAGTCATCTATGAATCTATCACAAACAAGAACTTTAGTGAATCCTTGCAAAATGTATATAAAAACTCACTTTTCCAATTTGCCATGACTATGTCACCAAAAGAAGGGGTCAAATATTGACCCATTGCCACTCCTGTTTAAAGTGCCTTTTGTTAAATAGAAAAAAATTTTAAAATTAGTTCAGATAGTGTACAGCTCACAGGCTTAAAATGGCCAGCAAGGGCAGCTAGCCTAGTACTAATCTTTGAACCTATGAACCTAATACAGTATGTAGAGATTTCTAGAAGTAAAATAACTAGGAAAATCAACCCCTCATCTTTTGGTAAACAGGTGTACCCTTAGTATATTTTGCCTAACTTCTAAAGATGCTGATCTTAATAGTGAAGATGAATTTTTAAAACAGATGTTTTGGAAATAGGTTACAAAGAAAACTTTGTTTATGATGTTATTTTTGAAGCTTCTGATTCCAAAACAGCTCAGTAAAAAAACAATATTATATGATGATGAAACTGTTTTGAATGTAGAAATACATGAGGCCTGACATAAACTTAAACAGCATGCTAGCATACAGTATTGATGCTAGACTAAGAAAAACAGATTTTATTTGTGACAAATGGAAGATTCTTATAGGAAATGACAACTGAGTTTGTAGAATAAGCCCTAAACATATATTTACTTATTGAAACCACAGAGCTTTCAAGCTGCTGTTTCAGACACATGTATAACTTCGAAAGCATTTTTGCTGACAAGAAAACTGACAAGTCCATGTGTGGAAATTGCTCAATGTGCTGATACATCAACAAAGGGCCGAGAGTAAGTGTTTTAATGACAAAACCTTTTCAGTAACTAATCATTATGCCTATAAGAGTTTCTACATAGTTTATTTAGTTTTTTGTCCTCATTATAATGATTTTTGTACTGTTAAAGCTAAAAGAACTTTGACAAAAAATGGTGAACAACCATGTGTGTGCATAAAAAAGTAAAAACCTTTACATATATGTGCACAAAAGCACTTTAAAATAATAATTTTTAGTGAACACAAGCAGATACACAAGAATTTAATTTGCTTAACCCAACTACCTATATGTATTACTTGGACTTTCACCCTTTTATGTAGATGTATGTACCTTTAACCTTCCCTATGTTTTCATAGCCCAAGAATTTACACACACACACACACACACACACACACACACACACACACACACACACACACACACACCACTGTCATTGAATGTGATCTGTTTAAGTGCTCTTGGATTAAAGTCTTTGTTGTAATTTACATGGCATTTTATACAGAAAAAGAAAAGTACATATTACTTGTTACTGCTATGTATAACTTAAATCTGATGAGACTCTGACAAAGGTGAAAGGGCTCATCTCTTGTTTTAACTCAATAAACCATGGTTTCAACAAGCAACAACAGCTTGAATCCTGTTTTCTTATTTTTAATAAGAATGCAAAGTAACCTTTGGTACAGACCATACTTGAGAAGTTATAGCATATAATTATTTTAGTAGTTTGTATGCCAATAACATTTCTGTACATCTAGTTTCCTGTTTTTTTATGTAGGTATACTGAAAATGATTGAAATACCCAAACATCAATAACAAAATGTTGGTAAAACCCACTGCACATGCAAATCTTAAAGTTAAAAAAAAGAAAAGAAAAGGATATTTTCTGAAGGGAGCAAAGCCACTCTGCCCCCCCCATGCGGTGGGCTGTGCACCCCCACCCCCTACAAATTATATTTACCAGCTCTGAGAGTGCACAATTCTCAGAGAAGGGGCATATTCCCCAAACCAGGAGACTGTCAGTCTTGCACACCCGTCAGCTATCTATTTTGCTGACTAAATTGTGTAAGCAAAATAGATATTGACATATGGGTATTTCTGTTATCATAACTGCACCCATATTTATCTAAAAGAGGCTACAAGCCTAGTGGGACCAACTCAGGCAACCATGGTATATATATATATATATATATATATATATATATATATATATATATATATATTTCCACAGATAGATAATATATAAATATATGTTTCATTTGTTTGGTTGGTAGTGAGTTTGGTCGATATTCATTTAGTTAAATGTATTTGGTCGACTATACAGATGGTCAACTGGTCTATGAGGTTGCACAATTCTTGGGGGTTGGGGAATATTCCCTTTCCCCCATTTTGTGTAATCTCAGAGTTAGTATATATAATTAGCAGGGGGGTGCAGCTTGCCCCCTCTTAGCAAAAAAAATATATATAGTTTTTCTGTTTTAATGTTTGCATGTGCCACGGCTGCTTACATATGCTTGATAGAAGCACAGTATTGTTTGTAAAAATTTCACAAAGTTCAGGTTTGTAGTACTAAAGCATGTTAATTTAATATATAGAGATCATGATGACCTGTCAGAATTAAAAGAATTGTGTGCGTAACTTTTATTAGATGCAGCAAGAACACCAGGTTATCAGTGAGAGTACAGTATAAAACGTGGGTTAAAATTAAGACCTTAAAGACATTAAAATGAATAGTTATATTTTGATTTTTACGTCTCACATAACTGAATCACATGATATATTGTTTGTCTATATAAGCTGAAAAGTTTGTGAATTATATTAGTTCTGAAGAAGTCTCAGTTACATTTGAAAATGCAAAAGTGTTAACGTTTTGGTCTTGGTTGTAGTGAACAATGTTCTTCTAAAGGCAAACTTTTTGAATTGTCATTCTGTTTTGCAGCTTTAAACGAAACTAAACAGTATAAAAATATATTCAAGCATGAATGTATGTATGTGTATATGTATTTATTATTTGCATTGTTATAAGCAGGCTTGTCAATAGACCCTTTTTCAGCCACAACTCATGCCAATTAAGTAAAAACACTACCTTGAACATAAGCGCTTAACATACACTTAGTACAGAAGAAAATTTTGAGTATACAATACAATGTTTAGACACTGCGAGCCAAGCTGATTACTTAAGTTAAATGAGATGAGTGAACAAGAACCGTATGAAATACATGTGTTTTGTGTAAGCAATTAGTCGGATAAACTTCTGTACTGTACTAACAAACAGAGACACTTTAGTAGCAGGTTAAATAATTGTGTGTATGTTGCTCTGGGTTTATGTAAAAACAACTTTCCCAGAGTGTGATGAAAGATTAATACACTGCATATTTGAGATGGAAATTAAAATCTCAAACATTATGTGTTTTAATTTGGTCGGCTAGTCTCATAAGAATAGAAATTTCTATTATAGTACATGTTCAAACAATTTCACCAAATGTCTGAACTGCCCATCTAGGCTCCTGATAGGCAGTATTTCTGTTTCCTGCACATCAATTCACTTATTGTCATTCTGTTGATGCTACCAGAATCAAACATGCTATTTTTCATACAATAGACAGTATTTTTTGTGTGGAGTTCTGTGGTTTGATTTCATTTTCTCTGTTTGCAACAGTCTTGTAACAGCTGTAAGCAAGTTTGAGTGTTGGAGCAGACCCCTTTGCATGAGTTGGCGGGTGTGCCCTCTACAAGAAGCACAGTGCTTTCTTTATTTTGAACTGTTGCCATTGCCTGATTATCTATCCTGTATGTGGTGGCAAACTGCACATCAGCTCAAAAATCAATGACTAATAACCATATGTTCCTCATCATGTCATGAATGGATGTATCTATTTTCAAAACAAATAATATGCAGATTTCTTCGTAAACTTATAATGAATGTGGTAGCTCTCATAGGGTTCATCGGTTCATAGGTAGGTGCTAAGCTAGTTGCCCTTGAGGGCCATTTTAAGCCTAGCAAGTTTCTCTTTTGTTGTGCTTAACCTATCCCATTTGGTTAGAGATTGCCTTTATCCATCTTATGGTCGATAATTACATATTACTCTTAATGAGAATAACTGGAGCAATCCTCATTCCTCAAAGACGTTTCTGACCTCAGTGTATGAATTATCATTCTAGCTCCTCGTTTCTGTTGCCTCTATCAAAAAGCAACATCATAACCTTAGTACATTGAATCTTTTGGATGTATACATGCAGTCATTCCATAAAGCCAGAGAGAAGATGTTCGTACTTCTTATTGTTCAGAAAATGCATATTGATGATTCTGACGAACCTGTTGTTCAATTAACTTTTTAAGTGAATGGGAGTAATATTCAAAAACTGTCCCTGATTTTGATCCTTTGCTCGCCCACCCCCCATTATTTTTGTATTTGTCCTCAATTCTTAAGCAAATGAGCTGAAAGATCTGCTAATGTCTGGTTTGACAGCACTAAGGGCACTTCCCCTACTTTCAAAGCTGATAAAACACTTTATGTTGCTACACTTTCTTTTTCTTTAACTGGTAGAACATGGAGCAGATAAAGCTCAATATACTAAAAAGCTTTATGACTGTTCCACTGAGACCCATCCGATAACAACCTCTTTGCCTTCAAGGTGAACATCTTGACATTCATATCACATGCACATAATAAACTGGCTGTGATCAGAGACTCAATCAGAACACTCTCGATTCTTCATGCAGGCATATTTCATAGCAGTTCTGTCGCTGAGTTGTTATATAAAACAACACAACTGAGTAAGTTTAATTACTTTTACAATAGAAATTAGAACTCTGCTCATGCACAGTAATAATCATAGAGTTTGTGCCCCTTAAACACTACTTTTCAATATAACAAATAGAAACATGATTTTCTAGCAGTTTTTTTTTCATTTGAGAGGGCTGCAGACCTGCAGCCAGTACCATGAACCACCCCTACCTGCATTATGTTAAGTTATAAATTAATATACAATTTACTTTATATTAGTATATTTGTTATGCCTGTTATTCTGCGCTTTACTAAACATTTCTCTGTAATTTATTATACCATAGTGTATACTGTTAAATGTGAGTTAGTTTATCTAGGGGGCCTGATAATCACCGATAAACTTGTTCAGACAAGATCCACATAAGAAAAATAATAAATGACAAAAAAATCAAGCAAAGTACAAATAGCAACAGGTGAGAGAAGTCTGGAATAATGACAGAATTAAAATTTTATGAGTGCTTGAAGGACCTGAAACATCAGCAAACATGTGGTGGTAAGCAGATAGTAGAGTTCATGGGAGAATCTGGCATGCTTCCTGTATCTAAAAGTCATGTAGTGTTTCCCTCCTTACCCACCTGCTCCAGGTATGTTCTTACATCCAGTGGCTCTTAAGATGTCTAACTTGGGTTCCTGCGGTTTCATTGACAGTAGTTTTGGCAAACATAAAAGAAATTAAGACTGTTCATCAAAACTACTTTCACCAACAGTAGAGCGTTCCACTTTAACCCTTGTTGTGCAGTCTTAGAGTTGGTATAACCTCAGTGGGTGTGGGGATGTCTCCCCACATGGGGCATGGTCAGGTTTGCTCCCCTGCAAAAACAAAAAAGTTTCACTGGGGCTTGGCCAAAGTAATTTCTGCAAATCATTTTCTATTTTTTTTATGTTCATCAAAACTGCTGTCAGTGACTCAAGATGAATCCATCCATCTCTGACTGTCATTTAACTTCCAAATATTGTCCCACTCATACTTCATTCATTCTCACTAGTGATCACAACAAGATCATATTGTGAAAGCCCAGCCCCTTACTTTTAGGAAACTTTAGTCACCCTCCCAAAAATAACTTTATATCCATTAGCTGCATACTACAAAAATTACATCTTCACCCCTTCACCTTCCTTTTAAATCTTCAGTTAATAGCAGTCCCTATTGCTGACCTAAAAATTATCTGTACAAGTAAAAATGAAAACAGACTTTTGAAATTTTAAGTAGTTTTCCATTTTGTAACAGTCTAAGTTGTTCCTAACACAATGTCAGAAGATTAACTGAGCCAGTTAGTGTCTAACATAAATGCGTCTGCACAGTGGTATGTGAAACATTAAATTGCTCAATCAGTGTCTTGAATTTGTTTATTGTTTATTGTTTCTCATTTTTTGTTTTAATTTTTACAAATTTACAATTTAAGCAGAGCACGGACTAGTTACACAACTGCTATGAACATTGTCATGTATGTCACACATTAGCTGTTTTTTTCCAGAATATATGTCATACATTAATAGTTTTTTTCCAGGTACTAAAAAGAAAATTCTGTGAAACTTAACAGTTAATGGCCCTTTGCAAATGTAAAATCAGGTTTTGATGAACTGCACATATTTCTATGAGTTCTGTTTTTAAATAGGAAGTATTTTATTTTGGTATGGAGGCATTACATGTGCCAGATTTCAAAGACTTGATAGATGATGGTTGTTTTATACGGTACGAAAATTGCCTCATGCTGACAGAAATGCATTCTTTTTCTGGAAGCAATTTAAGTATCTGTGAAAGGTAAAACTTCCAGAATACTGAGGTTAAAGTCTGAGCAGCCCTACCCTTTCAGCACAGATGCACACCTTTCCGATGTATACAAATATTCTGAAAAATACATCTGGAAAAGCTTCACCTATATTTCAGGAAACAGTAAACTTAGCCAAACCAGAATGTTATAGCTCTATGAAACATTGAATAATAAAATGACAGGCATTAGAAATGATGAAAACTAAAGCTTGAAACACAGAATGGTGAAAAAATAAAGTACAATGCTTTTTAGCAGAAGACCAAGCCCTTTGCATTCCCAATTTAGGAGGCAAGTCACCAGATCCCGTGGACTAATATATACCAACTCCATGGTCACACCAACAATAAGGGAGACATTTCTCGAAAGAACAGAATTGCTATTGTCATAAAACAATACACAAATGCACTGTCAGTCATTATCTACGGAAAAGAGAGATCAGTGTCACATTCTTCTGTATATTGTGCTTCAGGAATTTCACCATAACCACCTATGGATATATTCTGACTTCAGAATGAGCACTGTAAATCAAAGACATGACTAGTAACATGGCAGTTGGGTGGAGTCCATCATAATAATAATAATAATAATAATAATAATAATAATAATAATAATAATAAAATATCTAGGTTAAAAATGAACCAAGCCAAGCCTGAAAGCCAGTAAGGCAGACCATGTAACCTTCACCCCCCATTATAATGGTAATTGGAGGTTCCATTTTGAATAAACCAGGCACTATTTTTATTGGACTTTGCAAGAAGTTTATGAATGTGCCACATCTGCCTAGGGCCAAAATGAGGGAACATCTCAACTAGTTTTGAATGATTAAGGGCAGTTATGAAATTGTCATTGTTTGCATGTAAACAGTCTAACAACTCCTGGGTATAAAACAGGACAGTGCAATGTAAACAGTCTAACAACTCCTGGGTATAAAACAGGACGGTGCAGGTTTATTGAAGGTCCTAGCAAGCATGGGAAGTATACACCTGTGTAACCTGCATATTAACGACAATTTTGGTATTCAGTCAGCTGCTACCTGCTAAGGAAGTGGTTTGAAAGATGAGGCATTCAGTGCTATCACCCTGACACCATATGCAGAAGCAGCAATATGGTGTTCACCTGTTGCACTAGAATGTACACATACAGCAGCATACATTGTCATTCAATCAGTGACTCATTTAGGCCTCTTTAAATTCTAATTGTGCATAGAAAGGGATGTGTATCACTTCTTTCTCATTAGCTGAAAAAGACACTTCAGTAATGCAGTGTTGAAAAAACATGTGCAGCTCAGGTGCTTAGCATGAGAGTTATAGTTTACAGTTAAACATACTGTGTGTGTGAGTGTGTGTGAACCCAAAACGTTAGAAGATCAGATTATAACCTGTCAGAAGTACAAAAGGTGAAACAGAAGAATTTCTGTTTTTGGTGGATAACAAAATCTTCACTATAATTTGATAGAACAATCCAAAATACATATCACAAATTCCAAAGTATAACTCTTTTTATTGATGCAGGTCTATTAGAATAAGCGTAAGTTTATCAATATTTGTATAGGAGCACCTAAAGACAGAAGCCAAGAAAGTAACTTCAAATAATAAATTGTTCACATCATCATCTTCTTTCGGCTGTTCCCGTAAGGGGTCGCTACAGCAGATCATCTGTTTCCATTTCTTCCTGTCCTCTGCATCTTGCTCTGCCACACCAACCACCTAGATGTCCTCTCTCACCACATCCATAAACCTTATCTTAGGCCTTCCTCTTTTCCTGTTACCTGGTAGCTTCATCCTTAGCATCTTTTCCCCAATATACTCAGCATCCCTCCTCAGCACATGTCCAAACCAACGTAACCTTGCCTCTCTGGCTTTGTCTCCAAACCTCCCAACCTGGGTTGACTCTCTAATATACTTATTCCTAATCCAGCCAACCCTCGTCACACCCAGTGCAAAGCTTAACATCTTTAACTCTGCTACATCCAGCTCAAACTCCTGCCTTTTAGTCAATGCCACTGTCTCCAGCCCATATAACATAGCTGGTCTCACTACCTTCTTGTAGACCTTCCCTTTCACTCTTACTGGTACTCGTCTGTCACAAATCACTCCTGACACTCTTCTCCACCCACTCCACCCTGTTTGTACTCTCTTCTTCACCTCTCTTCCACACTCACCATTACTCTGAACTACTGATCCCAAGTATTTAAACTCATCCACTTTCACCACCTCTATTCCTTGCATCCTCACCATTCATCTATCCTCCCTCTCATTCACACACATATATTCTGTCTTTGTCCTGCTGACCTTCATTCCTCTTCTCTCTAGAGCATATCTCCATCTCTCCAGGGTCTCCTCCACCTGTTCCCTACTCTCACTACAGATGACAATGTCACCTGCAAACATCATAGTCCACGGGGACTCCTGTCTGATCTTGTCTGTCAACCTGTCCATCACCATTGCAAATAAGAAAGGGCAAAGAGCTGATCCTTGATGTAATCCCACCTCCACCTTAAATGCATCCATCACTCCCACTGCAGACCTCACCGCTGTCACACTACCCTCGTACATATCCTGTACCACTCTTACATACTTCTCTGACACTCATACAATACCACAACTCCTGTCTAGGCGCCCTGTCATATGCTTTCTCTAAGTCTACAAAAACACAATGCAGCTCCTCCTAACCTTCTCTGCACTTCTCCATCAACACTCTCAGAGCAAACATCGCATCTGTAGTGCTCTTTCCTGGCATGCAACCATACTGCTGATCACTAATCATCACCTCCCTTCTTAACCTAGCTTCCACTACTCTTTCCCATAACTTCATGCTGTGACTGATTAATTTAATCTCTCTGTAGTTACTACAGCTCTGCGCATCACCCTTATTCTTAAAAATCAGTAACAAAACACTTTTTCTCTATTCCTCAGGCATCCTCTCACTTTCCAAGATTTCATTAAACAATCTGGTTAAAAACTCCACTGCCATTTCACCTAAACACCTCCATGATTCCACAGGTATGTCATCTGGACCAACAGCCTTTCCATTCTTCATTCTCTTCATAGCTATCCTTACTTCCTCCTTGCTAATCCATTGTACTTCATGATTCACTATCCCCACATCATCCAACCTTCTCTCCCTCTCATTCTCTTCATTCATCAACTCCTCAAAGTACTCTTTTCACATCCTCAACACACTCTCCTCACTTGTGAGTATGTTTCCCTCATTATCCTTTATCAACTTTACATGTTGCACATCCTTCTTAACTCGGTCCCTCTGTCTAGGCAATCGGTACAGGTCCTTTTTTCCCTCCTTAGTGTCCAACCTTTCATACAACTCTTCATATGCCTTATCCTTAGCCTTCACCACCTCTCTCTTTGCCATGCGCCTCATCTCCTTATACTCTTGTCTACTTTCTTCATCTCTCTGACAGTCCCACTTCTTCTTTGCCAACCTCTTTCTCTGTATACTCTCCTGTACTTCCTCATTCCACCACCATGTCTCCTTGTCATCCTTCCTCTGTCCAGATGTCATACCAAGCACCTTTCTAGCCATCTCCCTTACTAGCTCTGCTGTAGTTACCCAGTTATTCGGTAACTCTTCACTGCCACCCAGTGCCTGCTTAACTCATCCCTGAACTCCACCTCACAAGTACCCTTTTTCAATTTCCACCATTTGATCCTTGGTGCTGCCCTCACACTCCTCCTCCTCTTCTTGATCACTAATGTCATCCTACAAACCACCATCCTATGCTGCCTAACTACACTTTCCCTGGCCACCACTTTACAGTCTCTAATCTCCTTCAAACTGGCCCTCCTACATAAGATATAATCCACCTGTGTGCATCTTCCTCCACTCTTGTATGTCACCCTATGTTCCTCCCTCTTATTAAAATATGTATTCACCACAGCCATGTCCATCCTTTTTGCAAAATCCACTACCATCTGACCTTCTGCATTCCTTTGCTTAACACCATACCTACCCATCACTTCCTCATCCCCTCTGTTCCCTTCACCAACATGCCCATTGAAATCTACTGCAATCACCACTCTCTCACCCTTGGGTGCAGTCATCACCACTTCATCCAACTCACTCCACAATTTTTCTGTTTTTCTTTCTCATCCATCACACACCCAACTTGTGGAGCATATGCACTAACAACATTAATCATTACACCATCAACTTCCAGCTTCATAAACATCACTCTATCCAACACTCTTTTCACCTCCAAAACACTCTTAGCATACTGTTCCTTCAGGATAACTCCTATGCCATTTCTCCTCCCATCCACACCATGATAAAACAATTTGAACCCACTTCTGATACACCTAGCCTTACTCCCCTTCCATCTGGTCTCTTGCACACACAATATACCAACCTTCCTTCTGTCCATCATATCGGCTAGCTCTCTCCCTATACCAGGCATACTGCCAACATTCAAAGTTCTGACCCTCACTACCACAGTCATAGCCTTTCTCCTCTCTTCCTGCCTTCAGCCATGCCTTCAGCCTCTTCTCCATCTTCAGCCAACAGTAGCCCAATTTCCGCCAGCACCCTGTTGGCTAACAGTACTGGTGGTGGTCGTTGTTAACCCGGGCCTCGACCAATCCGGTATGTAAATATTTACTGGTGTCCGCATTAATTATTTGGCAAAGTTTTACATAACAATAAGTATTAGTGGTTGTGAAGAAATGCTACATGACCCTATTATGTATCATTTATTTCCCTACCATGTACCATCTATGTCTCCTGATGAATGTGACGATTTACTAATCAAACTTCAGCATGTCACAAATCAGTAAAAATACAAGATTTATGGGGTTGTTAATGATTTAAATACTAAGTAAACTACTCGATATTAAGTAAACCTGCCCATATATTAACTATGTAAATGAAAATACTTGATACAATATTTGAAACTCCAGGTGGCAATATCTTAGATATTTTACTTACAAACAAACCTAAGAACTTTCATTTCCTTTGGTTCATGGTTACACCTTTTGTAATTGACACAACTCATGATGCAATCATCTCTAACATAAGAGAAAAATCAAACTTAAACAAAATAAACAACTTTTTCCCAAGTCTGCCATTTGAAACCTATGCAATAAATGATCAAAAACAAATATGATATTATGCTTAGTGACTCAAATAAATCTGCTCATTCTCAGGGTACTAGAATGAGTTCTATGATGCTATTAGCTAATGTATTCATGATATTTTTATTTTATATTTTCTTTAAGCTTATTAGATAAATGAAAGAGAAAATTGTGAATGTAACGTGATTAATAAATAATGCAAAACACATGAAATACTTGTACAAAGATATGTGAGCTAACTTTGCAATTAGTAAAGACATACATCAGACTGGTGTAAACAGAAGGTGGAATGTGTTATTTAACTTCATATATGTTAATTGTTGACACAAATAAAATTAAAAGCTAAATTTCCATGGAACCAGACAGTACATCTAGTTGCTTCCTGTAAAGAGACAAGTAAACTCTAACTAAATGACTGTCAAGTTTTGTTAAACAAAATGTTAGCTTGGGGGGGGGGGGCACACTCTAGAACTATAACAGGAAGCTGCAGAAATAATTAAGGGTAAAATTAAACTCAGTCCAACATACTTCTGAAAACAGAGAGGGATACTACCCTCTATGAACTGAATAAATCTGCTCAGTATACTTTCTGAATCATAGAAGTGAACGGATATTTAGTTTTCATTTGGAACTGAACCCCAAGACGTCTGGCATACCAGGGAGAACCTTGGACTAGATAGGTGTTGAGTATTCTCTAAAGAATTTTATCCTTTCGGCTAGGAAATCCTCAGGATGGTGATCAAGGTCAAATTGCAAATGGATACACACACATACACACACACACACACACACACACACACACACACACACACACACACACACACACACACACACACACACACACACACAAATGCAGACAAAGCCCATGGATTAGGAACTGTTAGAATCATATGACTCGAAGGATAATAGCAGTACTTATTTGGGACTTGAGCTGAAGATCTCTGGCATCCATACTGTTGTCACTGTGACTAGTCCATCAAGAGCTTTTAGATGGCTAAGTGCTGAGTTTTGTGTGTGTGTGTGTGTGTGTGTGTGTGTGTGTGTGTGTGTGTGTGTGTGTGTGTGTGTGCTTGCAATTTTACCTTGATCACCACTCTTGGAGGAGGTCCTAGCTGAAAGTATAAAGTTCTTAAAGGAAAACTCATCACCTATCTGTCGAGAAGCTCTTGTGGCAGTGGCAACAGTGCAGTATGTTAGAGATCTTGGGTTTGAGTCCCAGCCTTAAGAGCTGATATTATCATTTCACTTATTTGATTCTTGCTGTGCCTAACCATAATGCTTTTTTCCTCATTTGTATGGATATCTTTATAATTTGAGAGTAGAAACATAGCTGAATACAACATGCAGTGTAAAACATCCCAATTAATGAATCGATATGCAAGCACATTTTTACTAAAAGCTTCCTCAGACACTGCAACATACGCAACATTGCTTATATAATAGTGTTCTCTGAAATAATAAATTGCATATAATCTTTAAATGCAAAAATACAAAAGCTATAAAAATGTAAAATACATATGTATATTCTCTTCTATTACTGCTCAATACCTGAGTTGTTTGGCTTTTGCTACATATCTACAATCAACTGCATTACTAGCTGAGTTAAGTACAGACTTGCAGTGTTAAAGATTGTACTGTATTTCATTTTTCTAATTGTTTCATTGAATATTGTGGTCTGTGTCTCTCTGTAGTTAATTATCTGTTTAATTGTTTCATAGAATACTGTGGTCTCCCTCTCTCTCTCTCTCTCTCTGTACAGTAAGTGGGGGCTATTGTGTTTCACTCCATTGATATTCAGTGTTAAACTCTCATCCTAGAGGGTGTCTCTGAATTTATAAGTGTTAGCCAAATATCTTTGAATTTATTACCGTTCAATATCTGAGCTGTTTGGCTTTTGCTACATATCTACAATCAACTGCATTACTAGCTGAGTTAAGTGCACACTTGCATTGTTAAAGATTGTACTGCATTTTATTTTTCTGTCTATTTAATTATTTCATAGAATAATGTGGTCTCTCTCTCTCACTCTCTGCAGTAAGTGGGGGCAATTGTGTTTCACTTCATTGATATTTAGTGTTAAACTCTTAGCCTAGAGGGTTTCTCTGTATTTATAAGTACGCATACCTCTCAACTGTCCCTGATTTTCAGGGACGTCCCTGATTTTGACTCAAATTTTAACTCCGTCCCTCTTAATCCTTCCTAAAACTAGTGACTTTTGGAAGAAAGGTGGTGAATTACACTTAATGAATAATGACAATAATTAAGAGTTATAAACTTCTTTTACTTCAGAAAATGTGTATTAATTCATATGCTTTGATTCTGTCGTTTTAAGTTAACAGCACTAATATTTTAAAAGTGTCCCTGATTGTCCCTGATTTTTTCTTGACTTGTTCCTGATTCTGTTGAAATTTGTCCCCAATTGGCTGAGAGGTCTGATGTTAGTCACATCTTTGAAGGACGGCCACGGTGGTACAGCGGTTAGCGTGTCGCCTCACAGCAAGAGGCTCTCTGGTTAGATCTTCGGCTGGGGTGTCTTCTGTGGGGAGTCTGCATGTCCTCCCTTTGGTTGGGTGGGATTCCTCCATGTGCTCTGGTTTCCTCTCACATCCCCAAAGACATGCTGCAAATGGATTGGACACACTAAAAAAATTGGCCCTAGGCGTGAGTGTGTGAATGTGTGTGCCTTCCATGGAAGGTTGGGTGCTGGGCTGGCAACTCAACACCGTAAAATGAGTGGACAAGTTGATCCACTGTGGCGACCCCTAACCAGAAAAAGCCGAAAGAGAGAGAGACAGAGAGTCACATATCTTTTAATTTATTACTGCTCAATATTTGAGTTGTTTGGCTTCTATTACATACGTACAATCAACTGCATTACTAGCTGAGTTAAGTGCAAACTTGCAGTGTTAAAGATTGTACTGCATTTTATTTTTCTGTCTTTTTAATTGTTTCATTGAATATTGTGGTCTGTTTCTCTCTGTAGTTATTTATTTTTCTATTTAATTGTTTCATAGAATACTGTGGTTCTCTTTCTCTCTCTGCAGTTAGTTTCCTACCCTCCCTCCCTGTTCTTGTTCTGGTATTAATCTTGGTGGCTTTGGAACTGCCCACCCCTCCTGTAAATTTGTGTTTGAACACACCACCTGGGTCTATCTTATTTGCCCACTCAACCAAGTACAGATCATATTTTGACTTCAGACACTCCTACCAGTCCCATCTGTTCAGCTCTATCCCAGCTCTATTCCAGTCTAGTGTCACTAGCTCATTTTACCTAATACAGACAAAACATTTGTGAAGGGCAAGTCACTTAGGTCCTTAATTTTGAATTATCTTCTGTTTATCCTTTCCACTTTCCCAAAAAAATTTCTAAGCTTGTTTCCTGCCTTTCCTGTAACTAGTCTAGTCCAGATACAGATTTGCTGTAACCAGAACTGTTTATAAGCTTCTGAGCACCCAAAAGCCTTTCTGTGTTGGAGGGAAGCCTTCTAGCTTATCAGTGGGAGTGGTGAGAATTAGGTAGCCTATCTACCACAAGAGTGGTTTCTGGCCCAGAAATGGTAGTTTATTGGCCATTTGGGCAATTTTTCTATCTCTTTCAACTTTCTGGTGTAAAAGCCTATGTTTGTGCTTGTTTCCCACCTTTCCTGTAACTAGTCTAGTCCAGATACAGAGTTGCTATATCCAGGACTGCTTGTAAGCTTCTGAGCCCCCCAAGCTTTTCAGTGTTGGGGGGAAGCCTTCTAGCTTATCAGTGGGAGTGGTAAGCACTAGGTAGCCTATCTACTACAAGAGTGGTTTCTGGCCCCGAAATTGTAGTTTATTGGCCGTTTGGGCAGTTTTTCCATCTCTTTGAACTTTCTGGTTTAAAAGCCCGTGCTTGCGTTTGTTTCCCACCTTTCCTGTAACTAGTCTAGTCCAGATACACATTTGCTGTATCCAGGACTGCTTGTAAGCTTCTGAGCCCCCAAGCCTTTCTGTGTTGGAGGGAAGCCTTCTAGCTTATCAGTGGGAGTGGTAAGCACTAGGTCGCCTATCTACCAAAAGAGTGGTTTCTGGCCCAATAATTGTAGTTTATTGGCCGTTTGGGCAGTTTTTTCATCTCTTTCAACTTTCTGGTTTAAAAGCCTGTGTTTGCACTTGTTTCCCACCTTTCCTATAACTAGTCTAGTCCAGATACAGATTTGCTGTATCCAGGACTGTTTGTAAACTTCTGAGCCCCCCAAGCCTTTCTGTGTTGGAGGGAAGCATTCTAGCTTATCAGTGGGAGTGGTAAGCACTAGGTGTCCTATCTACCACAAGATCCAAGTACAGATTCTTAGTTGTAGCACTTGAATTTGCTTATTCGTGCTCAGCACTTGTTCAGAACTTGTTGTTGGCACTAAATAAGCTACAAATTACTACAGCACTCAACCTTTCTCTTTACCTAGAGTAAAACAGTTTATGTACTTACTTTCCTCACTTGCTTAGAGAAAAACAGCTCTTATACTCACTTTCCTCACTTGTCTAGAGGAAAGTAGTTTTTTATTCAGGCATGTCCAAGGGTCAGCTCCCAGTGTTCTCTCCTCTCTATCTGATGAATCTGGGCATCTTGGGGCAATGTAGCAATTGCCTCATGTACACAGACAACCCTCTCCTCCTACCACCCAACACCACAACCTGTGAGAGATGCACTTATTTAGCAAAACTGGAGGTAAAGCTCTCTCCAACCAAGACTGAACTTGACAGTCAAGAGGAGAAGGTAAACACTTACACCACACCACACTCATCACATAGTCCCACTAAACCTACACCGCCAAAATCCACACATGGAAACACAAAAACATTTGCGAAGTCTCTCAATAATAATCTGCTCAAGCAACACAGACCTCCAAAGCAGAAACGCAAGCAACCTCCACCCCCCCAACACAACTCAAATGACACATAGCCGACAGACTCAGTGTGCCAATAAACCACAGCCCATAAGGCAAAACAACGTACCCAACACACACTAGTCATAGGTGACTCTATAGTCAGGCACACTGATGTTCCACTCACCAGGCTAAACAAGGAGAAGGTTACTGTCAGCTGCCTGGTGGGTTCCAGGATCTGCCACATTAACCACACAGTAAAGTCACTCCACAACAAGTACAAATATGAGTCTGTCATTGTCCATGTTGGTGTGAATGACCTGAGACGTACCTCCCTGGACTACATGAAAAGAGACATGGAAGAGCTCTCCAATCTTGTAGCCCAGGCAGGAATGACAATAGCCCTGAGTAGCATCCTGCCATCACCCAGAATGATACCACAGTACAAGGACAAAATGATTGACTTAATTGGCTAAGCTTCTGGTGTCATTCTAAGGGAATCCAGTATCTGTCTGCCTGGGATGACATGGTCGACAGACCATGATGTTTTGCCAGAGATGGCCTGCACCTGTTGCTCCTGTGATTCCGGATACTGGCTAAGGGTCTTGCCACCACTATAGTGCCTTTTTTAGGCATGGTTCAAATGACAAATTCACCACTGTAACAGGAACAGGCAAGAAAAAACTGAGGGTAATGCTACTCAATGCTAGAAGTCTAAATCTCAAAATCCACTCACTCGAGGAACTCCTTAAAATGGAGAACATTGATATCTGATCAGTGACTGAGACCTGGTTCAAGGCTCTAGAGAGCACCCCTGAATTACCAGGCTATAACTCATACCACACTTTTTGGCCATCTAATCTGGACCAGAACACCAAAGGCAGAGGTGTGTCCATATTCATTAAGGATACCCACACTTCCAGGCTAGTTGTGCACCATAATGCATTCAAGGTTATCCAAGGGCAACTAACTCTGGGCAAAACTGCAATCCAAATTGTAGCGTGCTACAGATTCCCCACCATGCCCCAGTATTCCCAATCCTCTTTTCTTGAGATACTGGAAAATATTAGGGTATAACCAAACACCCTAATAATGGGCGATTTCAACTACCCCATCATTAACTGGGAAAACTACTCATGTACCAACTCCTTTGCTCAACGCTTTCTGGAATTCATAAATTCCAATGCCCTGGATCAACTTATCCACACCCCCACCAAGGACAATAATATCCTAGACCTAGTCATTACCAACATGAGTGACCGGTGTTCCACATCTGAAGTCAACTCCTCATTGGTTAGATCTGACCATAAGCGAATCACCCTAGATATCTGCATCCTGCCCCCACCCACCATTAAGGAATCCATGGTAAAAAATTTCTCTAAAGCCAACCTCATGCTTCTTAAGACAGAAGTGGCGAAGTTCATGACACCCCTGCAGATGGACAATACAGTTACGACTGCTGAATCCTACACAAATGCACTCTATAAGCACTTATACAAGTGCATGGATCGTGCTATCCCAAACAGAACCAAGATGCTATCCTCCAAAAAAAGGAAGCGAATCTGGTGGTCCTCTGCATAAACAAACTCTACAACAGAAGGAAGAAACAGTTACAAAAGAGAGTAAAATCCCATGAGTGGAGAGACTGCCTGGTCAGCCTCAGTAAGAAGCTGAAATCCCTTATAAGATCCTGTAAGCTAGCTACGAAAACAAAATCACCACTGATTCTAAGGGCAACTACAAAGCATTCTATAGCTATTTCAAGAATCTCAATGTCAGCACCCAGATCTGCTCTGAGTTACATCACAATGGCATGAAAATTATAGAACCAACTGATATTGCCAACATCCTGGCAGATAGGTTCAGTGCTAACTTTACCCCCTCTCACCCCCTAAAGGGTCCATATCTATATAGGAAGACTGCAGAGTCCCTGTAATCACATCTATGCAGGTAAAAGCTGCACTCTCTAAAACCAAAAACACAGCATCCATGGAACTGGACAACATCCCAGGCTGCGTTTTACATGAACTTCAGAACAAACTGGCTCCCCACCTAAGCACCATGTTCAATCATAGTCTCAAATCAGGCTTTGTGCCCACTGAGTGGTGCACAGCAACAGTTATCCCACTTCACAAAGGGGGAGCCACCACTAATCCCGGGAACTATCATCCTATTAGCCTGACGAGCCTGGTCTGCAAGGACATGGAACGTATCATCATGGAACTCATAAATAAAGACATTGGTAACCTCCAAACTCTGGATCCCACCTAGTTCAGGTTTGTGAAAGGCAGATCATGCCTTTTGAAACTGATCGACTTCTTTGAGGCAGTCACCAAAACCATAGATGAGGGTAAGGTGGTTCACACAGCCTATCTTGACCTCACCAAGGCTTATGACACCATCCCCCATTCTGGAATTATAGTTAAACTCACTAAACTAGGTATAAATCCCTACATCACAAGAAGGGTTGCCAACTGGCTCACTGACAGAACCCACACTGTAAAAGTTGCAGACTCCAAATCTGACTTCAAACCAGTGACAAGTGGAGTATCACAGGGTTCAGTCCTGGGACCTCTCCTGTTTGGTATCTACTTCTCTGAAGTACAGGCTAACACAGAAGGCCTCTGGCTAATGACATTCACAGATGACTGCAAACTAGGAGCCATAGTCGAGTCCCCAAATGATGTGGACATCTTACAGAAGGTCCTCACTGAGACAGATGCCTGGTGTCAGAGGCATGGCCTCAAGCTCAGTGCCAAAAAGTGCATTGCAATCCCCTTTGGTAAAAACTCTGTACCCATGAACTACCACATAAACGTCAGTCTACTTAATGCCGAATGTGTGATAAAAGACCTTTGGACCCAGGTGGACAGTAGTCTCTCCTTTGATAATCACATCACCACAGTGGTCAGGAAATCCTTCTGTGTGGCACACCTCATCACAAAAGGGTTCTCATCCAGGAAAAAGAGGTCATTGTTCCCCTCTACTCGGCACTCATTAGATCCATTATAGAGTACAACACCCCTTTGGAATGTACCTCACAAGACATCTGTAGCAGCTGGAAAGGCCACAGACATACCTCACAAAGAGGATTACTGGCCTCAAACAGATGCCCTACACTGACCGTCTCAAAAAACTCCAGCTTTACTCTGTAGCATATTGCCTACTCCAAGCAGATCTCTGCCTAACATAAAAAGCTATGTTAAACCCAGAGCTGTTGGACATGCTACACCTAAAGAAATCCCAATCCCTCTGAGTTACACGCTCTAGGGACCTAAACCTTTTCAGCACAATAAACAGGACATACTGGAGGGATAGATTCCTGCCCCAGAGACTTCCCATACTCTGGAACAAGCTACCCATCTGTGTCAAGCAAAGTTCCTCATTAGCACTCTTCTAGAAAAATCTTGATGAGTGGATGGGAAATAGGAAGTACACCCTGGGGATCACTTATGTGGCTCTGCTCGACAGGGGCACAGGAAATTAACTTTCTTGGGTGGCATAAGCCAGGAACCTTGTTGGCTAGGCTTACTTAGGCCCATGAGCCGATAGCCTAGTACCTACCTATGAACCTTAATTAATGTCTGAACCTTCTGTCCTTTAAAATAGGTTTCAATGAGATATATCCAACAGGTCCAGAAAGAACAGTCAGCAGAAGCAATAATACGTCCTTTATTAGACTACAGCTCAACAACAAACAGAACCAGAGTGTAACTCAGAAAAGAATTAAGCGCTTTCATCCACCATCATGTGGACTTCTTCAGAATCAATTAAACAATTATAAACACACTATTTAAATCCATTTTGGCGCCAATTGTTGATTTCTTTAAAGAGACAAAAGTAAACTAATGATTAAAAACTTCATTATAAAATGCTTTTAACTACAACAGTATATACATTAAACTGCAATTAAAGATACTATAAAAGAGCTTGCATTATGGAATTTTCACCCCAGATTACTCATATTAAGGACATATTGACAAAATATTGGAATATTTTTACTATGGACCAGAACTGAGGGAAATAGTTGGAGATACTCCTAGATTTGTGCATAAAATGGGTTTGAATCTAAAACAAATATTGGAAAGACCTCAAAGAGTGAATGAGATAACTTTATATCAAGGGGGCACGCGAAAATGCGGTAGATGTGTATACTGCCCTGTAATTTATGAAAGGGATGGACTAGTCTTGGAAAATATAAATAGAACTAAAGTAACGTTTAAAAAAGGAAATTGTAATACAAAGAATGTAGTATACATGGCGAAATGTGGCATATACCCATGTTTCTACATAGGAAAAACTGAACGTAAGTTAAAGAAAAGGATATACGAGCATCTATATGCCATAAAGAAGGGAGATAACACCAATGCTTTAGTAAGGCATATACATAATACAGATAATACACATTACTTTAGATTTGCTATATTGGAGACGGTTACAATGAACATGAGGGGGGGTAATATGAAAGCATTATTAATTGAGAGGGAAGCCAAGTAGCAAATATTAATGGATGCATCAAATTTTCCTGGATGTAATGATTATATTTAATTAAAACCATTTTTATAACATATTATGGCCTAGGACCAATTATTGTATATTTTATTTATAGCTACTTATTTATTTTGCAATGCTGCTTACTGCTATATTTTGGTATTTATTTGGGCAATTAACATTCATGTTTACATATATTTAGGCTTTGGCAAGATTTTAGTATCATTGTGCTTTATACATTGGATGACACATGGATTTAGGTAACAGTGATAGTTGTATTGTCCCACCTGTTCTTGTACATAGACAGATTTATTTTATTTTATTTTTTAAAATGTTTTTAACATTATATAAGTATACATATATATATATTTGTTCAATATATTGTTTATTAGTTTGTATTATTAATAGAATATATTAATCATAGACCAAAGGGTTGGGTGAATCGTACGTCCTCATACAAACATGAAGTGAAATATTAGATTGTTTATATCTTAAATGTTATGTACAAGATGTTAACAATATGAAGTATGCAATGCAGATTTTAAACAAGTATTTTAGCTAAATACAGTTTAATGTATATACTGTTGTAGTTAAAAGCATTTTTTAATGAAGTTTTTAATCATTACTTTACTTTTGTCTCTTTAAAGAAATCAATTTGAATTGGTGCCAAAATGGATTTAAATAGTGTGTTTATAATTGTTTAATTGATTCTGAAGAAGTCCACATGATGGTGGATGAAAGCGCTTAATTCTTTTCTGAGTTACACTCTGGTTCTGTTTGTTGGTGAGCTGTAGTCTAATAAAGGACGTATTATTGCTTCTGCTGAC
This sequence comes from Protopterus annectens, assembly GCF_019279795.1. NCBI lineage: Eukaryota > Metazoa > Chordata > Ceratodontiformes > Protopteridae > Protopterus > Protopterus annectens. The sequence goes on along the minus strand of NC_056741.1, from coordinate 9,681,630 downwards.
TGTTCTTTCTGGACCTGTTGGATATTGTGTTGCTTTGGCGTTCTTTGATTCATTTTTCAATGAGATATAATGATTAAGCCCAGGGTATTTATAAGTTTCTAGCTCTAAAATCCACTTGAATTCTACAACTCTGGCATGACTCATTAAATCACTACCTCTGTTATTTAGATCTCGTCATCTAAAACCATGTTTCTCGCCCTTCTCCTTTATATATTTTGCTAAAGCATTAGTTGCTTTCTTCTTATTAATATCTTGCATCTGTTCATAAATATGTTTCCTGAATGTGCGATTTGTTTTGAGTACATAACAGGCTGCACATTCCTGACGCAGCTAAATATACCAAATGTTTGCTGGAACAATTCGCATAACTTCCAAGCACATATGATTTACCTATTTTCATATGCACATAATGTTCTATCCTGTTAATTCAACTACAGGATGAACAGTCTAGCAGCTTCTACAAGGAAAAGTTCCACTTTTGGCAGACCTTCCAACTGCTTTTTTTAGTTTTATAACATAATCTCCTTTTTTAAATTATTCTTGTTTTTAAAACTAAACCTAGTTTCCTCTCTTATTATCTTTTTTCATATTGCCATCAGCAGTCAAAATATTTCAGCCCTTTCTTATTATATTATATATTATGCATATGTCAATAAGAGTATGTCAACGGGAAACATATATTCTCAGAATTATTTTCTCGAGTTGTTCTACCTCTTGCAGTATCTTATCTGATGTGGTAAACAAACCTTTCCTCCATACTCTTTTGAGGTAGATATACTGAGGAAGTGCAGGCAGGTGAATTCTAACCAGTTGAGGGATTGGAGGGTAACACAGTGATGAGTGGAATGTTTGGCTTTGGTGGCAAATTTAGAAATTTTGTTATAACAGCTTTCAAGTTTGGAAGTGCTGGAAGAGGATAGGTAAGTTAGTAGCAGGGCACTGTACAGAAGGGGGGGAAGGAGGTAAGAGGAGGCCAGAGTATGCCTGGTAGAAGCAGAGAGGAAGTGGTAGTTCCTGTTTAGCATACCTAGTTTTTGCTGGGTTTTCTTTATATTTTGCTGAATATGGATGTTGAACTTCAGGTGTTCGTCTATAGTTACGCCGAGAAGTTTGGCAAAGAAAACAACTTCGATCGGAGAGTTCCTTTGGCTAAGGACTTGGGAGGAATTTTTATATTTTGAGGGTGTGACTAGTAGTATTTTAGATTTCTTAGCATTGAGAGAAAGGTGATTTTGGCGCATCCAGATCTCAGTAGTTGAGAAGGCAGTCTGAGTTTTAGATAGGAGTTCAGGGAGGTTAGATGCAGAGCAGACAAGTGTAGAGTCGTCTGCATATTGGATGACTTTGGCATTAGGAATAGCAGAGTGAAAGTTATTGATAAAGATATTAAACAGCATTGGCCCAAGGATGGAGTTCTGTGAAACTCCGGTAGGGGTGGGTAAGAAAGGTGAGGTGCCTTTTTTCCATTTTGCAGCCTGAGATCTATCTGACAGATAGCTTGAGAACCAGGAAAGAGTGTTTTGGGAGAGATTTAGGTTTGAGAGGTGACTTAGAAGGTGTTTATGGGAATTATTTCCCCAAGCAACCCCTTCAGCAACATTTCTTAGAATACACAAGCAGCAAAATGAAACATTTCCCCAAGTGACCCCTTCAGTAACATTTCCTAGTATGCGCACGCACCAAATGAAACATTCACTCAAGCAAACCTTTCATTAATATGTCCAGGTATGCACAAGCACTAAAATGAAACATTTCCCCAAGCGACTCCTTCAGTAAAATGTCCAGGTATGCACAAGCACTAAAATGAAACATTTCCCCAAGCGACTCCTTCAGTAACATGTCCAGGTATGCACAAGCACTAAAATGAAACATTTCCCCAAGCGACTCCTTCAGTAAAATGTCCAGGTATGCAGGAGCACCGGCTAATCTCCCTTTGCATCTCTGTATTCTCCCTGAGAGCTGCTGCTTACTGGCATAAGTTCAGGGTTATTTACCCACTTTGTTTGTAAATGAGCTCATTATAGATTCATGTCTATGAATTGAACTCATATGCATACATGTAAAGCCCCTTAACAGTGTAATAGCTGACCCCTATCACTTATGTATTAAGCACGCTACACTTTTGCAATACGGGGCATGTTTACATCAACTCCTTTGCATCTTCGTATGCATACTCAGAGTCCGGGATTTGCATATCCACTTAGAGCTACTCTCTGTGGATCACTACTATAGAAATGCAAAGCCTTGGCCTATTAATACAGCCTGTACTGTCACATGTTCATCTCACTTTAAATCATGCCCAAACCAAAGGCTTCCTTTGCTTATTCCTTCCAATACAAAAGATGTTCTGTGTATCTAATTGTAATTTACATATGAGGGTAGCATGAAAACACAGGATGCTTTATTCTCCTCAAATTCAATAAGCAGCTCAAAATAAAGGCAAAAAATTCAAATTTCACACACTTTTGAAGCTGTATAAAAATTATTATTTTATTATTTACATAAAAACAACTAATTTCTTGGATCTCCACTTCCTTGGTTAGTTGCTTTTATGCAAGAAATTAAAGAAGAATTTTATTCAACATTAAATGTGTGTGAGATTTGAACATTGAGGAAGTCACGAGCACTACATTTAATGCACTCATATTTATAACAAACTGAAAATGGATCTGCAGATTTCAGTAAGAAGATCCACTAACAGTTTGAGCTGCTCTACGTGTCTCCGAAATTCCTGACTCTATATTTCCACCTGAAGAGACTAAAAGCATACTTTTGTGTAAACCATTTTATTGGCATGCCTTGCTATCCAGCTTATACTCTGAAATGCAAAACTCTGAAATGCACACCTCCCACCACACAGGTTTGCACAGGTGACAAAGATCTCACTCTTTGTTGCATGATGCATCATAAGCTGGACTGGCCTAAATGAAATACTGAAATTAAAGCTGCCAAACTGCTTTTAGCTCAAAAATTGCTCTATAACTCATCCCGCCCTTCAGGATGTGGTGTCATGATAAATTATATAATCAAATCATACTTCTAAATTAAACTGAGCTGCAGTTGTGGACATACTTGCTTAAGTGTCGATTCACAGTTTACTATTGAATGCTCAGAGTTTAGAAGGTTGAGCTGAGCATTCATCACAACCTTTCTTCAAAAGTCGGCGCGACTTCTTTCCTCTGGTCCAGATCAAGGAGCCTCAATCCTCATCACTATACCAATGGGGAACGTTCACTGTCAGGAAAAAAGACGCAAACATTATTTGCAGATGCAGCCCTCTGCACCAAGTACAATTTCATTTAAGAGCACACAGGGAATGCACACTGTAGTTCTGGGGCTGGGCTTCCTCTCCAGGCCCCAAATAAGACTACTCACTGACCACTATAGAGCTGAGTCCTTAACCGGGTGTTCCAAGCCAAGTCCTCCACAATCCTCTCTGTGAAATCAGTGCTCTCAGAGTCCCTATTCAAGGTAGATGTCACACACACTCTGTGAGACTTGATTTTCAGACACATACAGATGCACACACACACAAACACACACACACACACACACACACACACACACACACACACACACACACACACACACACACACACCTGGGAAAGGTTGGCACAACTTACCCGTTCTGCCACCTCCTAATTGCTGCCACCAAAACACCTGAAGCCAGTTACTTTAAGGCTCTTACCAGGATACCTAATTACACTTATTAAAATTAATATTTATGCAAATGGTAATGTTTAACCAAGCAGCAATCCTTTCAGGAATGTGGAGTCACAGTGCCAATAACCTCACTGGCCCTCTTCAAACGCAATATGGACAATTGGATGGGTAACCATAAATTCACACCAGGGGTTCTACCTCTGTCACTCTTGGACAGGGGCAATAGGTGCTGATCATGGAAATAAGGGTAAAACTTGGCTAGGCTTATAAGGGCCCTAGGGTCATTAGCCTAGTAACCTCCTATGATCCTACAGTATGATCCTGTGATCCTATGAATAAATTCAAGTACTCTCAAAGAGTAAATATTTTCTAAAAGGCCAGCCACAATGAAAGGTATAGATATATTTAACAATAAATAATAACAAAGAAAGCATAAACATACTGGCTAGCTATTACAATAAACACCAGACTTTCAATCACAGAAAATATAAAAAACAACACAGATGGAAAGACTCAGACAGATACAGAAAAAAAACAACATTTAGCTAATCTCACTGTATTTTTTAACTGACTGAAGAATTACTGTTCCCTAGTTACTTACTAAAGTAAGGCAAGATGAAAGTGGATGGATGTCTTTTCAGGTGCAAAAACAGAGTGCACCCCTCACATCTATCACTAGTATTCAAATACAATTTCAGTGCTGGCTACAGAATGACATCACATCTGGTCACCTGACTCTGTGGTTCTCACCCCCGATTAGAAACTGAGCCAGGATCTGGCACTGATGTGTCACAATACACATACAGAACTTCCACTAAGGCTTATTGCAGCATCTGGAAACTAAAAAAACAATTCCAACACTTCGACCCTGTCTGCAGAAACTAACAAGCCATTCTATGGCACTGCTAAGGACAATAGACCAGGATCTCAGCCCAGGCTTTTCACAGACATTGCATCTCTGGCTGCATTCACACCTGTGAGATAAAATCTTTATGGCATAAAGATAGTCATTTAATTTCAGGCTATTTTTCTTAAGGTTAGTTGGGCTAAGCTTAACCCCTTCCCTTCCAGCATCCTCTGTTAAAACATATACATTTCATTAGTTACAACAATACATTATGACATACATGTATATTTCTTTTCTGTCCAGTTCATGCACTGCCCTACCCCCTCTAGCACAGCTGACACTATCTCACATTATCACAGATGGCAAAGCAGCAAAGGTAAGCAGACAGACATTTCATAGCTGTTGTTATTGTTACTTACACTGACACAGTCTGACATAAGTTATGTGAAATAAGTCATGCTTTGTTAATCTGTTACCTGTAATGTTATGTCTGCTAGCAATTTTAATTTCTCTTGTAATGTAATGAATTTTATATGCAATTTATTCTGCTGTCCTCTGTTGAAAATTAGCAGTGCTGAGCTGTTCATCCCGGTCAATCAAACATCCTTGTAAGTCACGGCTGTACCCACTGAACTTTCCCCTTTGTCTAAGAAAACCTCTGAAAAGTCAGTTAGCTACATAACAATGTAGTCATCATTTTTGCCTCATACAAGCTTAGTTGTTTAAACATGTTGCATAAACTGCTAACTTTGTTCTTTCCCTTGCACGGTTTATGTACTTCCAATTTTTTAACGTGACCAATAAATGGATTCAAGAAATTCACCTCAAGAATGTAGGAAAAAAACAAACATAGAATCAAGTTTTTGCAGCATTAGAAGGTGTAATACACTTGGCATTGCCACACAGACAGTGACAAAATGATACCGCTCATCAACCCATAGCTTTAAAAATAGTTAGATACCTAACTTTCCCAGATTTACATTTTTGCCTGACTGTCTGAAGTGCTTTATACCATTTAAACTTGTCAAAACACTTCCAATGCTGCTCTGCAGTGGTTGCCATGTGCATTGCAGTGCAAAACCTGATCATAACAGCCTGTCAAGAGTGAATAACAAAGGATAATTATAAAGGGTGTATAACAGGCTTAATTCTCTGTTAAGTTTAGAGTGTAGGTCGCAGTGGTGCAACGGTTAGCATTGTCTCCTCACAGCAAGAGGTTCTCCCATTTGATTCGCGGCTGGAGCGCCTTCTGTGTGGAGTCTGCGTGTCCTCCCCATGGTCAAGTGATGTTAAAGACATGCAGGTAGGTGCAAGTGTGAATGGGCATGTCTTCTTTGAAGGTCGGGCATCAGACTGGCAACTCAGCACCATAAATAAAATCTACTGCCAATCATGAGCGGACCGGAGTTCTGCTGTGGCGACCCCTAACCGGGAAAAGACGAAAGTCTTTTAGTTAGCATGCTCCATGTACTATGTTTACTGTATCTTCTAAATGACTACCTTATAACTTTATCATGTTATGTTAAACATTATGTATTTCTAATTTTACTATTCTTACAGCATTCCTCACTTGACCACTAGTGGAAATGAACTGTGCCAAGTTGGCCTTGTCAAAGAAAAAAAAAACAATCAAAGGTAAGTATCAAATAAATTAATAAAACGTATGGATGAAAATGAAAGCAAATAAATAAATAAACAAATAAATAAATATATAACATGCATTAATGATCATATAAATAATGCACCCTTGACTTAATCCTTGTCAGTGCAAAAGGGGTGAATAGGAAGAGAATAGAAGTGCTGAACTGCGGAGATCATATAGTTATGCTGTTCACAGTTCCTGAAGTATTGTTAGCAAATGGAACAAAGGCAGAGGTCAGTGAATATAGTAGGCTGGAAGTTTCTGGAATGGCACTGAGAAATAACACAGTGAAGTGGTAGGAAATGGGGAGAGTGAAATAAGGAATGCTGCAAAGAAAAAGAAAAAAGTGCTTTAAGAGAAGGCAACTAAGGATGATGTGTGATTTACTGTGAATGGGAGTAAAACTAATGCATGATAGGGGGCACTAAAAATATGCTGGTGTGATGCATGACTTGGTAGGATAATGGGAGTATAGAATACACAACACAAGATCTTCAGATATGTTGGCATGGTACATGATTTGGTAGGACAATGGGAGTATAGAATACACAACACAAGATCTTCGGATATGTTGGTGTGGTGTATGATTTGGCAGGATAATGGGAGTATAGAATACACAACACAAGATCTTTAGATATGTTGGTGTGATACATGACTTGGTAGGACAATGGGAGTATAGAGTACACAACACAAGATCTTTGGATATGTTGGCATGATACATGACTTGGTAGGAGAATGGGAGTATATAATACACAACACAAGATCTTTGGATATGTTGGCATGATACATGACTTGGTAGGAGAATGGGAGTATATAATACACAACACAAGATCTTCACAACACAAGATCTTCGGATATGTTGGCATGGTACATGATTTGGTAGGACAATGGGAGTATAGAATGCACAACACAAGATCTTCGGATATGTTGGCATGGTACATGATTTTAAGGATAATGGTAGTGTAGAATACACAACACAAGATCTTCGGATATGTTGGCATGGTACATGATTTGGTAGGACAATGGGAGTATAGAATACACAACACAAGATCTTCGGATATGTTGGCATGGTACATGATTTGGTAGGACAATGGGAGTATAGAATACACAACACAAGATCTTCAGATATGTTGGCATGGTACATGATTTTAAAGATAATGGTTTGGTGAAGTATTGTGGGTAGGAGCAAAGTTATAGAAATCATGCTTAAATATTAAATTAATTATTCATCTAAACATAATGAGATGATTGATGCAGACAGAAGCTAGTATGGGAACAGTCAGAAACAAAGGATAGGGTTATGAATTATTGAGATTCACTCTGAAAGGGAGCAGATTATCCCCAAATGTGAACTGATTAGTTTAGATTTAAGATTCAAGATAACACAAAGAAAAAAACAATAGAACAATGGCATGTCCATTTCGTCGCTAACAAAAGAAATGACTATTCATCAAACTTATTGAACATTTTAATAATATTTAACATTTAAAAACAGCAAAGTCGTAAATTAATAATCTTTTCATTCGGTTACAGTAAAGGATAGACTGAGTCAGTATTAAAATATCAGATAAATGCACACACAAAAATGTATCATTATGCACTCATGCACAGAAACAGGACCTACCAGAATTATGTACCAGTTCTGACTGATCTTAACTAGTTCTTGCAACATGAATTCCTACCTGTGACTTGTCATGGCTTTTGTAATCCTTTGCTTACTTATCTATAAGTCATAGAAACACCTCATAAACATCCCATACACTTAGTGAAATATTTTACAGTAATGCAGTTAGTGATGCGTTTGTATTTATGTGTTACATACACACACATGCACACACACACACACACACACACACACACACACACACACACACACACACACACACACACACACACACACACACACACACACACACACACACACACACACACACACACATACACACTCGTGTGCAAACACACATATGTTTAGCAGTATGCATTAGATGCTATGCTAGGAGAATATTATATTTTCTCTAGACAAAGATGGCAGTAGTCATGTAGACTCAAATTGTAAAGGTAGGCTTGTCAAGCACTAATTTCACTGGAGAGAGAAAGAGAGAGATAGATAGATAGAGAGAGAGAGAGAGAGAGAGAGAGAGATAAGTGTCAGGAAAGACTCAAGTAAACTCCTGGGGTCACTGTCTCCACAAAACCTTTCAATGTTTAGCTGTATGATTCTTCTGCTACACTCCATTGCAACCTATCCTATATGAGCATATGTATGTATAATACGTAAACTTAGAATTCTCAAACTAGATAGCTAAGGAATAAAGGATGCAATTCTCAGGGGCCAGAAAGGTGTGTGCCCTGTGACTGAATGTTCTGAAAATTAAAGTGAAAGTATCAACAAGAGAAAACTCTACCTGGTTCAAAAGCCTATTGAATGTAGGGAAACATTTTAGAAAAGGTAGATGGCTTATACTGCGCAGTAGAAGGACATAAATAGAATGGTTAACATGTTAAAACCTGGAAGGGATACATAGCAGATTAGTACATTTAGAAAAAATGGAGGGGTGACATCCATTTCTTTGCATAGAAAGGAGCAAGGGGGAAATGTACTTTGCAGTGAACAAAAAGGGGGGGAGGCAATACTAACTACACATGCCTAATCCTCCTTCCCCAGAAAAGTCACTGGGTCTGTGAATTAAAGGAATGAAGGGCTGCAGCCATGGGTGGAAGGGAGAGCTATGGATACTGTTACTTATGGGAGAGTGATGGATACTGTTATTGATGCCAAATGGGTACTCCGCTAGACACAAACATAGAGGGTATGTCAGAGAGAGAGAGACAGACAGACAGAGAGAAAGACAAAGTGTTCAAGAGTGACATAATGGTGGATTAATCCACTGAACAGATGTTATTCACCTTGGAGTGCTGATGTAAATGGTATAACCCAGCTGGCTGTCCTAACAGAGCTGTACACACAGTTCCTGCTGCAAATGACTGACCTATAAGTGTCTGTGTCACCAGTGACTGTGCCTAGAGTGACCACATCATGAGTTACCAGTCTACATTCAACTGCTGTGAATCTACATACTGGAAGTGAAAACAGTACCTCTAATGACCATATCTTAAGTGAGTGTACTGCCAGTGATTACGCCATGAGTGACCATTTCATAAATTACCATCCCAAAATTGGCTGTGTGTGAGTATACCACCAGTTACAGTGAAAGTGACAATGTTGCTAGTGATCATTCTACAATTCTACAAGTGAATATGTCACAAGTGATTTATAATGAGTGACTGTACTGGCAATTAGGAGGGTCACTTGGCAAATATGAGTAGCTTGTGTGTGCAGATGACAGAAAATATAAATAGAAGATACATGGGAACAGAAAAGTAGAGAAGTACCAACTACTCTCAAAGGCTTGTATCTGATTCAAAGCTTATATATTTATTTAAAAAATAATAATTATATTTACACAAAAACACCATATATCACGTAATGAATGTGTGTGTGTGTGTGTGTGTGTGTGTGTGTGTGTGTGTGTGTGTGTGTGTGTGTGTGTGTGTGTGTGTGTGTGTGTGTAACTGTGATGTGTATGTGTGAATGAGCTTGCATGTGTTCATGTGTGTGTGTGTGTGTGTGTGTGTGTGTGTGTGTGTGTGTGTGTGTGTGTGTAACTGTGATTTGTATGTGTGAATGTGCTTGCATGTGTTCAGGTGTGTGTGTGTGTGTGTGTGTGTGTGTGTGTGTGTGTGTGTGTGTGTGTGTGTGTGTGTGTGTGTGTGTGTGCACTCATGCACTATGTGGTTGTCTGTGTAGGCACCCAGTTCTGAGGAAGAATGGAAATAGAACTAAATGCACTCTTGTCATCTCTCTGGAGGAAAGCTGCAACCATAGCAAATTCACTATCAAAATCTGGAACAAAGTCACAGTTCTTGGATCAAAACTCTGACTAAACCAGCCACCAACCATCAGAAGTAGACTCTTACTTCCTGAGTATAAATGGGAAGTATTTTACATCTTCAAAACAATAGCCATTTGAAATGTTGGGACCCCCTGGCGCCAGTCTGGAAACATGGAGAGTGAATGGCCAAAAGAACAGGCTTACATATACTAGGTCAGAGATGGTCATTTCTTGGAATAGTCACTTTTCTACAAGGTATGGTGATCTCATAGTTAGTATATATAAGTTTGAGGGATGTGGACTGCTTGCACCCCACATTGAGGTGTACAGGGGGCAAGATACATGCAAAAAAAGATGATTAAAGTAGAAGAGCAATGTTCAAGTTTCATTCTTCTCGATTTTCAGTCTTTTTGGGGAGTTTTGTGGGAATCGGCATTTCGAGTGCTGGCATTTCAATAGGGAGCCCTTCAAAACCGAGCAACCTTCCCCTGTTTCTAGCACACCCCATCACATAAATACCTTTCAACCCCAATCTAATCCTCAGAACTGTTGTGACTATGAAAAACAATGACATACAAGGATGAACTTGCCCTCCAGCACTACCTGTTAAAAACCTACCTATTTAACCTCATCCTCTAAATGCCAAAAAATATCCACCTACACAAAATAATTCCTATTGACAGACTTTATCTCCCCTCTTCTGGCTACCTACCTTTAACTGACAAATGTGCTCTACCCACCCATCCCATTCCTTTTCACTTCCCTTATATTAAACCTTCTTTCTCAAACGCCTCATCCAACCTCCTTCATTATTCTGCTCTGTCTTTCATCTAAGTATGTCTGTATTATCTTACAGCCATTCTACTGTACTTAACAAATGATTCTTCTACCTCACAACTCAAAATTGCTGCAGCTGCTTATTGCCCATATACTGTACATTACAAGCGATTACTAGCATTTTTTATTACCAAACCTATAGCAGCCAAGTCACCCACCCATGAAGACTGTGTAAAAGTCTAATAAGCCTAGACTCCAATGTGAGTAATGCACCCTGTACTTCTGTACGTCTACAGATTTGGTGTTGATTTCTCACACATACATTGGTCTCTTCTCTCTTATTGTTCAATATTTAAGACCTTTATCCATGCTTGAAACATGAGCAATGCAAATAAGGTATTCATGTGCTGTAATAGTTCTACTTAATTGCTGTTAATGGACAGCATTTCTTAGTTTTCCCTTTTAGTTTGATATCTATCTACTCAGCTCTGTCTAACCATTACTATACATCTCAACCTCTTTTTGCAAAACATCTGTACAAAGACTAAAATAATGTGGGGATAAAGACCCAAAGATAGGGACAGATTTTAAATATTTCTCTTATAAACTAAAAAAAGTTACTAGAATGACAGGATTTGGGTTACCATGCATTTTTTAAGGGTATGAAGTCTGAAACTCAAACGTATGTCATTATTTAGTGACTTCAATCCTCAGTGATTTGCCAGAAAGCCACAAATTATATGAGAAACGGACCAAAAATATGAGGCAAAAATCTGGACATTCTGCATAAATCTGGACAGTTGAGAGGTACGCCATTAACTGATAATCATTAGTAAATTTTTTAGCAGATTTGTACTGTTCTCTCATACTGTAACCTTTTGTAAACTTATTTTGTGTCGAGCTTTTCTGTCTGGGTCACCACTGGAAAGAGGCCTCATACCCAATTGTTCTATTCTGGTAAACAAATGCTAATAATAAATTAGTAAATAATTACTTTACTGATTATCCTTGTGTAAAATAATGGAAATAACAGCATTCTTACACCGCTTATTAAATACTTCAAGTTATTGTTAATACTTGCTAACAACTTTGCACTGCATAAACAATTAAGCCTCTGACTTAATCTAAATATGGTAACACTGTAAATATGTTCATGGACAACCTGATTTACTACATTACTAAGCAAGAGATAAATATGATTTGTGTATCTTATATAATGTAACTTCATCAAAACCTGGTATAATTAAATTTAAAGCTATGTAATTTTCCTAATATTTGTACTTCTGTACTACTGCAGTATTGTGTTCCCCCAGAGTAGTGTATAAAAAGGGTTTTTGGCATCAGTCCACTGCCCTAGTTACCAAAGTTCAAAGGTATTAATCCATTTTGAAGACCTTACCGAGGCAGAACCATCTGCAGAAAACAGAATCATTGCGGTATTACTATTCAGACCTTTTAGGATCATAGGATCATAGGAGGTTACTAGGCTAATGACCCTAAGGGCCTTACAAGCCTAGTCAACTTCCACGATCAGCACCTATCACCCCTGTCCAAGAGGAACACAGGTGGAATTTTTATTTTGGGGAGACTGCAGAGGTTGCTGCTGGTTCCTCTGCACCTTATCAGTGGCAGCATCTCGTACTTATAAAAGCACAATCAGCATTGCTTGTGTCCAGAAAGGTAGCCTTAATTAACTGAAGATGAAGCAAATCTGTAAAAAGCAAATGAGGGACTTGAGAGCAGTGGGTGTCATGAATCAGCATGTGCTTCTTTATTAATTGGGGTGGGGCTGGGGCGAAGGTGATGCATAACTGACATGCCCAGAAACCTTAAACAGTGCAAAAGAGCTAACATTATGAGGCCACTCTAGGTTTTACTGAAAGCTTGATCAATAATGAATGAAATGTAAAGCTAATGCAAGAAGTATCAAGAAGGACAAGTGACACATTTTCATCCAAAAGTTAGATGCCAAGTGGAAAGAACTGACTGAAGTATGTATCTTCCATAAAAAAATGAAACGCAGCACCCATCTTTAAGACAGCCTTGAACAGAGTGAGGAGGAAGGACGGAAGTGTGGGACCAGTCCAATAAACTGGTCAACCAAGTAAATAAACAAACAAGTATGCAAAAGAGACCTCAAGGTACATACAGTATATAAAGCCTTTTAAAAATCATTCAAGATTACAAACTTGTATGCACTAGGTAAACTATAAGGTATCTGTTACAAGAAATAGAAAAGGAAAAAAAAAAAAACAGAATTTCGCAGTTGTCCCTAATATGGTCATTTTCATCATAGCGTTGTGATTATAACAGATCAATAATGAAAGCATTAATACTCATCCATTTGGCATGCACAGCACATTGACCTGTCAGGTTCCTTTCGGTGAATACGGCTGTTATATGAAGCCAGTCTTGGGGCCTGAATCCAAAAGAATTCCTCTCACTGTAAAAGTGACCACTTACAGTGAGAACAGGTCTTTTGGAATCTGGCCTCTACTTTAAGTCTGTCCATAGACAAGCCTTACACTGAAGGAATTCACTTACACTGAGAGAAAGTCTTTCGGAATCAGGGCAAACACAATGAGATTAACTCTTTTGTAATGTGGCCCTCCGCACTTTACCTTTCTAACCTAAAATAGAAATTTTGGGGCTTTATAGAGCACTTTCAGTCAAAAACTACATCCTAATATGCACTCTAAACCTCCACCTTTTCATCTTCTGTGTCTTGCTTGGTATTGAGTTTATTCCACTGACAAACAGTGCAGAAAAAGCAACCATTTGCTATGAAACAACCGCACATCTTCCTCAAACTGACAAGAACAGGGAATTCGTAGTATTCTATATAAACTGTTAAAGTGAGATAGTACAGTACATCAGTATAAATAGAAATATATATATATATATATATATATATATATATATATATATATATATATATATATATATATAAATATCACTGTACCAATAGTGCTAAAGTAAGAATAAAGGGGGAATATTACATTTCAATGTGAACTTACTTCATAGCTTGGTTAACTGCCAGGCACTACTTAATGCATGATTATGCTGATTGCCATTTTATTTGTTTCATTTTAATGACAGGTAGGTTGGTTTCTCTAAGTATATACCTTTTTATAAGAGTGGTAAGGAAACTCTAGGAAACTCCCATGCTCTTCACCAGCAAATGCAATACGATATTAATATCCATCTGAACAAACCCGATCAGGCAGATGGGAGCTCAGGTGTAAAGAACAATATTTCAGCAAAGAGTTGCCCTGCTCATCTCCTAACCAGCGCAGACTCAGTGCTGGCATGCAGATTCAAACAATTACAGATGGTGTTTGTTTAGTCTTACAGCATTAAAGGTTTATACCCAATCAGATGACCATTTTCTGTTGATTGCCTCAGTCACTGTATACTTTTATTTTTTTTTAAATTGCATTTACTTATTTATTTACCATTTATTGACCAGCATACAGCTCTATGCCAGTGCCGGTGCATAAGCAAGTAGTTGACAGCACAGATAAAGAGTAAAAAGTCATTATTAAGTACTCAAAAATCATAAGAATTAAACAATACTTGACAGAAAATTCAGGATACCAACCTTGTGCTTTATCCAACTGTGAATAAGGTAAATCTATATTCCCTATTCCATTACCACTCATGGCTGCAACTGTCCGAAATATAACCTATAGCCTGGTCTGTACTTATCCATAGGTCCACACATGGTGAATTAGTAAAACATTTAACTGTCTCACTAGCTTAACATGCGTTGTACTGCACATTAATGCAGGGCAGCTAATATAAGTTAACATTTGCATTTACGTAGTACTTGTGTGATTGCATCACACATATTAATCATTGCTGTACAAAATAAATCAATGTGCCATCACTTACTGTTCTTCTGTCATAAGATTTAATACTGTCCTTTTCCAAGTATGCTGCTGTGAGATGATATTACTGAATAAATTAGGAAGTCCATTTGTGTGTATTATTGTCACTGCATGACTGCTAAGAATATTCTTACAAGGACTGAGTACATCTTCCAAACATCCACCGCTGCAAAAAGAAACTTCTCACTGCTACTCGAAGCAGCTGTATGAACTTCCTCATGTGCAAATCAAATCTGGCAATCTGCAGTCTCAAAAGCAAACAATCACGGTATAGTCAGACTAAAAACGTATGACAGAGTGTGTAAATCAGCCTGTATATCCCATCTCACCAAGTAGTGAAGACTTCCCTGCATTTTAACCTCTGGCATAATTTGCCTCATTTCATGTATAAAACCCTTTATGGCATTGAGCATACCAGAATCATGAAAGATGGAATTAATGCATTCTCTTTGTGCCTTTTATTGGTGGCTAGAATTTTTAAATTCTGGCAGCTAGAATATAATGCAAAGACAAAGTTAACATATCAAAAATTACATTTCTTTCTTTTTCCCCTTTTTTATTACACTGAAATGCGTACTGAATGAAAACAGTTAGACGTGTGCAGTTAATTTGGATTTGCACTTTTAAAGCATCCTGTTCCTTACCTTTTCTTTCTCTTTCACTGCAGGGAAGCAGAATCCAAAAAGACGCAAGTATCTCTAGTCCAAAGGAAGACTTGCAGACTTGACTTCCTTCTTCAGATTGTGAAGCGGCTGGAGCTGGGTTTTCTCTGGCTCATGCTGGCTAGGAATTTAACACAATAACACACCCATGTCAAGCAAGTGACAGTGCCACAGGGAAGAGGAAAACAGCAATCAGGCAAAGAAATACACCTTTATTTCACGATTAGGTGGGGGATGGTTGAAAAGTAACAGGTAAAAAGCACAGAATTGGTGTTTGGATTTTAATATAAGGACTAGGAAGGAACATTCAGCATCACACTTGGTATGGGAAAAAGGAATATTGAAGGGTGGGAAGCTTAGAATTAGCCAGTGCATGTTGTAAAGGTGTAAATTAATGCTCACACTTAGGCACGTTCAGGTTAAATCCCAGTGAAAACATAAAACAGTCAAAGCTCTCTTCCACCACAAAAAGGTAACCCCTTCATGATATGTGTGTGTGTGTGTGTGTGTGTGTGTGTGTGTGTGTGTGTGTGTGTGTGTGCAATCAGAGATATGTTGGACATGTATACCTGCATATATGACTCTGTGTATATGTTTTGTGTGTATACACATCTTTGTGAATGTCCACATGTCTGGATGTATGGGTATCTGCATGCCTGTGTAGTATGTTCACCATGTCTGAGTGTCTGAGTGTCTGTGTGTATGTGTATGTATGTATGTGTGTGTGTGTGTGTGTGTGTGTGTGTGTGTGTGTGTGTGTGTGTGTGTGTGTGTGTGTGTGTGTGTGCTTCCTTACAAGCATATTGTGCACGTGTTTGTCTGTGTACATGTGGCTGTGTGTATTAATATGCTTGTGTGTATATATGCTTATATGTATATGCATATGCAGATTTGCTGTGTGCACATGAACGTGTGTGCGTTTGTGTGCTTGCATGTGGATGTGTATGTGTCTTGTTCTGTATGTTACATTTTTTATACCTATCTTCTACTAAACAGTTGCCTTTGAACATCCCAGGGATAAGGTCTAACAAAACACTGAAAATAAAACTCACTGATATGTACTTCTTGGTAAACACCATACACACCACTATACATTACAATCATTAGCAGAGCTACTCTTCTACTGAATTCTCAAATTTGCAAAATTAATAAACCTCAGAAATAATAACACTGAAGCAACTCTGAAAACCTGCCTGTGGATGCACAACAGACATCGAGGTCTTTTCCAAAACTGGTCCCATTGATTCCTGGAATCAGTGATCGAGTGAGATGCACATCTGGAAAAGTGACTTTAAAGTAAAAAAAATGAAAGAGGCCATATGCAAAATAAATAAATACATTTATAAAGAAATAAATGTACATGCTTCCAAGATAGTGTTTAAAAGAATTATGATTACCTGGAACTTCTTTATACACGCTTGCAAAACTTTATGGTCACTTTGGCTGTGTTGATAGAATGCAGGACTTGTGCTGTATTGATAACTCATGTAAATCATGTCCTATATTCATGCTTAGTTCTGATTGTTGCCAAATACACACACACACACACACACACACACACACACACACACACACACACACACACACACACACACACACACACACACACACACACACACACACACACACACACACACACACACACACACACACCTTTCTTGTGCACTTTTGAAATTCCAGAGAAACAAATATCTTGAAAACTTCAGAATGCTTCACGATTGTACTAAAAAGCAAATAAATGAAGACAACAAATACACTATAATAACTTGCAAAATAATACTAAACATAACTCTAAAAAATTTTGAACGTCCATCCCATCCAAATATTCAAACCAAGTCCCTCTCCCGATAACTCACCACTCAAAACTGTAATACAGTTCAACTCTTTTTTTTTTTTTTTTTTTTTTTTTTTTTAAGAGATAGCATAACATCTTTAACCAGAGATTCTTCAACATCTTATCCCATCCCTATAAAATTATCCAGCATCCATCTGCCTGTCCACCAGTAAAAAAAATATTCTACACAACTATGTTTCCAGTCGGTCATTGCGATCCAGTGAGCAAGAACTCCTGTCTGTGTATAAACTTAGCAGATCTGCTGGGCATTGTCTTTACTTGTACAAGGTTTCTAAGGTCTACACTTCCTTACTTGTATTCATCAGGTCTATACCCTTCCTCACATCTTTCAAAACCACTCTGAAAGACTTCCTAGCTACAATCTGTCTCTGTTCTTACTCAAAACCAGGATAAACTATGTCTCTGAATGTGAACAAGTACCTTTTCATTCCTTATACCTACTTCCTCTCCCTTCTTCACTTACTTCCTTACTACTATCTAATTCTTTTCCCTGACTTTCTCTCTAAATGTACCATAAGCCTATTTTTCCCTCACTTCAAATTGCACTTCCTATTTCTATTAGACTGACTGACCTTTAATTGTTCTACAAAATGTCTAAAATTTCTCCAAATATTAAATGATTGTCATACACCTTGTATCGATTCTTAACCGATTTTTTTATGTCTAATTTGTTATAATTATTTAAACGGCAAAATATTTTGCTTTATTTTTGAAGATTGTAAGATTATTGTCATTAAAATTTGTAATAATTTGGAGCTTTCCTCTGCAGGCCTCTGCTCAAAATGGAGTAATAGCGAGTTGGCGTTTCCCAGTAATCAAATGTTAAACAACCCATAAAGAGAGGGAAAAAGAAAAAAACATGGAAAGGACCATATTGCACACTTGCTCTACCCATTTCCGCATTCCTCCTATGAAACGAGTATGTGTGATTTCCCCAAAGTCAGGTCTGTCGCTCCTTATAACATGCTGCTTCTTCCGTCAGCCTTGTAGAATTGCCTTCTGCCTGCCCATTGTATTTTCCATAGTCATTAGACAACTTTATGCATGGGTAATGATTATTCCTTCTGGAATATACCTATCATATCTTCAGGTCTGTCTCTCCTGTTGTCATCTCCTGAGACCTTTGCATCATTTGGTTGTTCCTTTGTAGAGTCTTCAGTCAGTCTGTGTATATGTTAAGGTTGGGACTGTACCCAGAAATCTGTCCAGAGCTGAACTACTTGTTTACTTATATTTGCTTATTTTATTCTGATGACTGTGAGGGGCTACTCAAGCAGTATTCAGCTTAGTGAGAAAGAAGAAGAGAAAAGTGCCGTGCTACTACTACTATTACTCTTACTAATAATCATAATAATAATAACAATAATAATAATGATAGAGCTTTAATGAAGCCAAATAATAAATTGGAGCTTTTCTCCCTGGGCCTCCATTGAAAATGGGCTCATCTCGGCCCAATGGACTTTCCTGGTTAACAAACTGTAAATAAATAAATAATAATATCATAACGAATACATATAATTAGAAATGACAAATATTTCATAAAACAAGCTAGTCTCCATCCTCCATCCTCCATTCATTCACTTCCTACTCAACAAAGCCTACATACTTATTACTTCCTTCAAATACCACACTACCACACAAAACAACAAAACAATCTCTTAAAAGCCCACACACACCTCACACTTGTAATTTATTTATTTAATTTTATTTAGATTGTGTGCCTTGAAATGCATATGCATGCAAGCAATGACTTATTTCTCTTTTTACATTTGTATAAGTATCTTAGCTCTATTGTTTGTTTGTTTGTCTGTTAGCTTTTTTTAAGAGTTTTTTTGTATGTATGTACCTCTCCTTGTTGTCTTTTTTTGGAGATTCCCCCTGAAAATGGGTTCTTTGGGTTCTTTAGGCCCAATAATAAAAATCCTAAAATAAAAAAATAAATAAATAGTCTTTAAGGGCATAGCATAAAATTTCTTTTATATTTTCACTAATGTTCAAATGCATATCATAATGGATATGTGTGAACTTAGCTTGCAGTTAAAGAGATGCTGCATATTTTTTTCATAGTTCCTCAGCAGTTCAGAGGTAGTTACTAGGCACGCACTGTAAGTGACCATTGAGAAACCTAGAACAGTTTCACAACTACCCTACAGGGCTGTTTGGTTAAGTAACTTGCTCAGAGTCATGCAGTAGGCAAAGAGAATTGAACCGTGCACTTCAAGAAGCAGCTTGTTAACATTTTATAACTTTAACCCTCTGTGTTGCCAGACTACTGTATTCTGGTAACTGGACTGGTCCATCTCTTTTCACTGAGAGCTCAGGCAAAAAGGACAAGAGAACATGGGATACACTGAAAGTTTAGAGCAGAAAAACAATAAAAATCTTTTTAAGGAGGTGATATGAAATTTTGAATATCTAAAGAACACCAGGAAAGATTTGAGGAGAACATGCTTACGTTATACTTTACATACTCATTGATCAGAAGTTAGACTTGAACCCTGATCCCTGGACCAGTGACAGAGTGTATTTTTAAATAATGTTATTAATAATATAAAAATAGAAACAAGCACAATTAACACAATAATAATGCAAACATTACAAAAACTAACAGTCACAGAGGACACTACTACAAATATGCATATTTTAAATATGTTTGCTACAACAGTGGCACAGCAGTTACACAGTCATCTTTGGTGCAGAAGGTTGTGGGTTCTATTCTCATACTAGATAGATTGATTACTAACATTACAGTGTAGCACAAGGGGGATGCTGCTCTCATGAGTGTGTTGTCCTTTGGATGAGATGTTGAACCAAGGCCTCATCTGCTTGAGTTGGTGGTAGCTTAGGTTAACGTAAAACATCCCATGGCACCTGTTGAAAAGAGTAGGGAAGTTACCTGATGCCCTGACCAAATTTCCCCAGTACTATAAATACCACCTCAGGTCTCCTCTGAAAAGAGGCATCTAGCCTAGTGGGACTAACCCAGTCAGCAAAGGAAAAAAACTAAATTGTATTTATTTATTTCACGTTTGTTAACCAGGTTAGTCCAACTGAGTTTGCAAACAAACCCATTTTCAGTGGGGACCCGAGGGGAAAAGCCCCAGCAAACATAAGTAAAGATAAAGTGACAATATACAAATATTAAATAATCACAATACAAAATAATTGTAAAAAGAAAAGGTTATTAGCTATTTGCATTACATTGATAGTAAGCAATCCATTTTCAGTGGAGTCCCAAGGGGAAAGCGCCCCAGCAAACATAAGCAAAGATAAACATACAGCGCAAAAACTATTAAAAAAAACACTGCAAATACGAAATTAATTATAAAGAGAAAAACAAAAGAAAAAAATTATGCACATTAAGGGTCGCACTGATAGCAGTGATCAAAATTTTACTACACATGAGAGTAAAAACAAAAGATAATCGTTCAAAAGAAGGACAAATGTACAGACATTGATAGGAAATGGGGGTAAAAAAGATAAATAGTGTGGAGAATGGGAGGGGGAGAGAAAGGAGGGGGTATAGTAGTAGAGCTGAGGGTTTAGGAGATGAGTTTTAGCAGAAGTTACTAACAAAGAAAGAAAGTTAGGAGATGCAACAGGTAATACAGTGGGTGAGACTAAGACTATGTGTGGTCAATGCAACAACATAATTTCAAGTTTAGTAGGTGGGATTTAAGCTCCTTTTTAAAACAAGGAAAGGAAAGGTTGGATCTAATATGGAGAGGAAGTCTGTTCCAATTTAGTGAGACAGAGTGTTTGTAAAGTAGTTTGTCAATATTCCTTCTGGGTTTATAAGCTGAGAACGAATGCCGATCACCATCCTCTCTCAGTTTACATGATAAAGGTTAGGCATCATTTCAGATGGATGTTTAGATATGTTAATATTAAATGCTCATACCTCTCAATATCTCAGCACAAGAAATCTGCACAAAGAAACAAATAATGGGGGACAAAGGCCCAAAAATAGGGACAGATTTTAAATGTTGCTCTTTTAAACCTAGAAAGTTGCTAGATTGACAGATCTACATTATTATGTATTTTCTGAAGAATATGAAGTCTAAAACTCAAATGTCAGTCATTATTTAGTATTATTTATCGACTTAAATCCTCAATGATTTGTCAGAAAACCACAGATTTTATGAGTAGCAGACCAAAAGTAAGAAGCAAAAATGTGGACATTCTGTAAAAATCTGACAGTTGAAAGGTATGTAACTGCTGAGCCGACATGCTGCTTTACTTTATAATTTATTTAAGTGTCATTGTCCGTACCTCTTTCATGCCTCCTTTAGTTTGTTTCCTTATTTCTTCCAAATGCCCTCCTTTTCTATTTACCTGTCCCTTTCATCTCTTTTTAGAGACACGTTTTCTGGGTAACACCGTCTTACTGTCTTAGTAAATGGAATACTTTTCCATTCTTGACTGTGACTTTCCATCCTTACTAACCACGTTTTTATAAAAAACTGTAAACTTGTCTAAATAATGCATGCGGATTTATGCACTACCCTTGATTAGAATACAGAAGTACTACAAATCCCATCAGTGGAAAGAGCTGAATCTCTCTCTTCATATAAGCCACAGATCTGACTTCCATATTAGTAACTTCGGCACTTTCAAAGCTGCCTAAATATAGTCCAGGAGATTAAATGCAATTATGAATTTGATATAACCAAAGATACTTAAAATCAGTGTGTCTATACGGCTATTGCAGAAATGCAAACAATAATTTTCAAATCTGATATTTCAGCGTAACTACTGCTTGCTCTGTTTATTATACTATTAACATTTAAACTGTACTGTGAACTGTTCACGCTGCTTGCTAAATATGCTTATCTCCAATGTTTAAGTGACAGTCATTGCTGAAAACGGTGTCATTTGCTAATTACTTTTTTGCTAATTACTTAGTATAAAGGTTTGTCAGCTCTGAAATAACAGTTTTTGTAACCCAAATCATGCTGTTCTTCTAAGCTTTATAGACGGTTTTCTAATATGGTTGAAGGATTTTCATGTTGTCAAAGCCAGCTCACCTAAAGTCCAGCACTTAACTTTGTTTTGACTTTCAGTTACGTGTTCGCACTTTGTTTACATATTGTTTTCTCATTACTTGCTGAGTAAGGTAGATGCACTGTCCAAAATCCATTTAAAGAGAAGACACGAGGAGAAAAGTTACAGAATACACAACATTAAATGGAAAAAGCACAGCTTTTGGAAATGAGTTGGATGTTAACCATTTACTTGTAACTTTAGTTAGCTTAATTTCTCTTAAAATAGTGAGTAATTAATAACATTACATTTCATTTCCCTGCATTAAACTATTGGTTGTTACAGAAAGAAAGTGAGAAGAATATCTAGAAAACAGGCAAGTGTTCAATAATTTTCACTTTGACAAAATTAGACTGAGACACTTAGTCTTGGTTTTGCCCACTATCTAAAGTCCAGCAGTCTCGGAGCACAGGTTAGCTTGGAGTACAGGCAGGCAAAGATCATCATTTTTTTTAGATGTTGGAGACTTGTCCATCACAGAAAATGGTATTTGAAAACGGTGTTAGTCATATTTTCAGGAAGTCTTTTAAGATTATTTTTTTCAATTTTTTGGCTATAGAATCACAGATGAATACCAATTGTTACAGACCCTGCAGAGCTTAAAGTAGTTTTTGTGGCTTTATCCTTTAGAGATTAATGATGTTCGCATTTTGAATGCAGTTTGTTTAAATGGCAACTTCTGCTGGTAAGAAACATGGGCGGCAGTAACATATCAAATGAAAAGACAAATGGAAACATTTACTCAGCACTGTATGATCTGTAGAATTGCGTCATTACATGTCAAAACCCGCCTGTATAAAAGTGGGCTGTTATCTGGAATGCATTTTTTTCACATTTGATTTCTCAACACTAAGTTTTACATATTTTGGTGTTTGTCTGTAGTATTTAATATATCTGTATGGCACAAGGAATAAATGATGGTAGATTGATGCACCGCTTAGGATAGCTGCTCAGCAGTGCTTGTTTCTCCAGTTCAATTCACGGCTGGAGTCTGTACATCCTTCCCGTGTCTCTTAGTTCCCACTGTGTGTGTTTTGGTTTGCTCCCACATCTCAA
Organism: Protopterus annectens; assembly: GCF_019279795.1. NCBI lineage: Eukaryota > Metazoa > Chordata > Ceratodontiformes > Protopteridae > Protopterus > Protopterus annectens. Next base: position 9,658,302 of record NC_056741.1, on the reverse strand, counting down.
ACTTATGCTGTAGGTAAATTGTCACTCTTCCAAATTACCTGTTGTTTGTATGGTGTGTGTATGTGTGTGTGTGTGTGTGTGTGTGTGTGTGTGTGTGTGTGTGTGTGTGTGTGTGTGTGTGTGTGTGTGTGTGTGTGTGTGTGTGTGTGTGTGTGTGTGTGTGTGTGTGTGTGTGTGTGTGTGTGTGTGTGTGTGTGTGTGTGTGCATGTGTTTGTGTGTGTGTGTGTGTGTGTGTGTGTGTGTGTGTGTGTGTGTGTGTGTGTGTGTGTGTGTGTGTGTGTATGTGCATGTGCATGAGTGTGTGTGTGTGTGTGTATGTGCATGTGTTTGTGTGTGTGTGTATGCATGTGTTTGTGTGTGTGTATGTGGATGTATTTGTGTGTGTATATGTGCATGTGTTTGTGTGTGTATATGTGCATGTGTTTCTGTGTGTGTGTGTGTGTGTGTGTGTGTGTGTGTGTGTGTGTGTGTGTGTGTGTGTGTGTGTGTGTGTGTGTGTGTGTGTGTGTGTGTGAGTATATGTGTTTCTGTATGTGCACCCAGCTGTGGGTGGGTACCCTGTTCAGAATTAGTTTGTCTGCCTTGCACAAATTGAGGGTATTTGGCTTCATTTTCCTTACAATCATGAAATGGATGCAGTGGGTAATCAGACAATGAAAGAATGCAAGAATCAGACAGAGAGCAGTTTCATCCAATGAATTTTATAAGCATTTATTTCAGATTGCTCCACTGTCCAGGATGTCAGAAAACGTAAATTATTTTCTTAGCTACATAAACTAAAGGTTCCGGTACAGCTGTATGGCCATGTATTATTATACAATAGAAAAGATACACATTGTGCTAATGCTGTGGAATGTGGTATAGAAAGCCAACAGTGTCAAAAAGCAATGTCTCTACAGTTGAAAGTGTCTTTGGAGTTCAAGAGTGGGTAACAGTCTGACACATGCAGAGTCATGTATGCACATGTTGAGTACTGTGGTACACTGTATCTTAAATATTTATTTATTTATTTAACAATTGTTGAAGAAGAAAGTCTGACTAGGACAAAACCTATTTTCAGCGGATGCCCAGGGAGATGCTCCAGACGCATGTCATTGGAATTTGGGAGGACACCAGAGCACCCAGAGGAAACCCACGCAAATGCAGGGAGGACATGCAGACTCCACACAGAAGGCACCCCAGCCAAGAATCGAACCAGAGAACCTCTTGCTGTGAGGTAACCACTTTAACTGTTGCACCTCTGTGCTGCCTATGTCACTAAAAATTGTGCAATGAGATACAACTTTCAAGGTTATATAATGGGTATCTGGCAATACAGTAGCACAGACCTACAAAGTGTGCATGTTGTGTATTGTAGTGTGTTGTACTGACCGTGCTGGCTCATGGCAATTGTATAATTTAAAGTGTCTCTAAGGTACAGTGTGATTCATCTTCCATGCCCTTCAGTGGGCATATGTTTGATAAATTAGTAGTGGCTCATTTATGTGCATACTGTGGACCGCGTTCATAAGTTCATAGCTTCATAGGTGATTCCTAGGCTAATGGCACAAAAACCTTTATAAGCCTAGCCAATAATACCCAGGATATGACAGTGTTACATCTTAATTTCCCAGATATGGGATGGAGTAGTATCAGGGTAGTGAGTCTTGGGGTGTTGGAGCCCTGAGTCATGTGGTATACAATACTGACAGTGTTAGCTGATATGTGGCAACTGTAAAATGTGATGTGTCTCCCATGTCCTACAGTGGGCATCACTTGGATGCAATACTGAAAGCCAATTTGTGAGCACACTAAGCACTGGGGTATACAATAATTTTAGTGTCAGCAAGTAAAACTTATACAGTAAAATGAGGATAGTGCTTTATAACTCATAGCCTCCTTAATTTTGTACTGAAAAACGTGGTTTACATAGAATTATTTCATTAGAATTTTCCCTGCAAGTGTTACATTATTTGCTAGCTCTTACAATAAAGTTATGCTGGAGTTAAATAATCTAAAACACTGTCAAATGTCTCACACTTAAAAAATGATAAGAAAAAGATTTTCAGTAACTTTCTGCAGTGTGCCAGACTTGCGTTCTCTATTGTTTTTTAGCATTAGAAATGTGTGAAAGTACCGCCATTAGGACCACACTTCTATTGAGATTTGAAAGGGTGTTGGGGGTTCATAAGGCCTTCTCTTTACCGACTGTATATATACTGTACTACATAACAGTTCTTTGGCAATATTTTACTATGACTTCCCTTAACTTTCACACAGCTTTCTTTTTCCAGGAAGACGCGAATGTTGATGTGAAATCGCTAATGATGTGTTCTTGCATCGCTCTTACGTTATACTATGCAGCGTTGAGGGGTAGTAAAACACCACCAACAGGTGTCTCTTAGTGTGGTATGGGGTATTAGTCCAGTAGCCCAGACTCACAATATAAGAGTGGTGTGCATCATGGTATACAATGTGTGCAATATATTGATTCAACATCTGGACCGTCTGTGTCTTTTTATTTCAGTCTCAGGCCAGGTGAAATACAAAATATTTCATGGAAATGTAACACTGGAAGAGTTCAGAATAATTACGGAGAAAAAAGAAACTATGTATATACATTATAGTGAACAAGTATGGTGCAATGTACAATTAAGTACAGTGGAACGTACAATGTATACATTCATTTCTAAAGTGAGTCAATTTTCAGTGAATCTTGAGAGAGGAGAAGAACCTCGGAAAGGAGATAGGTTAGGTGATATGTCCTGGGTTGTGGCAGGAGCATTTGGCTTGGGTAAAGAAGTGCTTTTTTGAGTTGTATTCTGAATTTAAAACAAGCAAATAAGCTAAGGGAAGAGCTGCTTGATTTAATAGGGATGGATAGACATATTAAGATTGATGAAAGAAATAGATTACAGAATGTAAATAAGACCTAAAGTGTTAGAAGTTTCGTAAAATAGATGAACAAATTAATTAGGGCTATTATGAGAAATTATTGTGATAGAAATAAACAGGATATATTACTGTGCAGGAAAATTAATAAAAGATTAAGCTTAATCACAAAAACACAGAACAATAATGGAAAGGAAGAGAAGACATAAAATGCCACCATGGGAGCATTGGATAGCGAAACTATAAAGCAATTAAGACAAGCAGTATCATTATTAGACAAACACAGAAGACAGAACAGATGATCAAAAATACTTGGAAAGACAGATGTGGTAAAAGCAATGTACAGTATCTAAACAGACCAGGATCTATCTTACACTATTGCAAATAATAAACTAAAAATATCAGCATAAGCAAAAAAACTAAGAAGAAATGCAGGTAAATATAAATGAAAAGTACAAAATAAGCAGTTCACTGATGACTCAAAAATGTTTTATAGAGGACTTAAAGCTAAAGGAACAGAAATATCACTAAAAAGAAGAAATAAGACACATTTTGGGGAAATGGTGCAGCGGTAGCATTGTTGCCTCACAGCAAGAGGTTCTCTCGTTCGATTCTCGGCTGGAGTGCGGGGAGTGTCTTCTGTGTGGAGTCTGCATGTCCTCCCCGTGGTTGGGTGGGTGTTCGAAAGACATGCTTAAATGGGTGTGCCTTCGTTGAAGGTTGAACATCGAGCTGGCACCTTGGCATTTGTGAAAATCTACTGCCAATCATTAGCGGACCGGAGTTCCGCTGTGGTGACCCCTAACTGGGAAAAGCCGAAAGACAAACAACAACAATTTATTGAGATCCTGTGAAACATAATAAAGATGCTGATTGGAGAGAAATATTAATAGAAACATAATGAGTTCTAAAGGAAAGGAAATCTGATTGCATTTTTTGATTTACTGCTCATACTATATGACTCATGAGTTATGTTCCCACACTTCCACACTACATCAGTGCTTTTGTAGAGAAGTAACTGAGAAATGAGAATCTCCATTGCTGTTTTTAGTGTGCATTTTTTGAAGGATATGAAGGCTAAATCGTAGATATCTGTCATTATTTAATTACTTCAACCCCACTGACTTGCTAGAAACTTTTGTTTTTAATGTGGAAAAGATGAGTACTATGAGACAAAAATCTGGACATTCTGTGAACATCTGGACAGTTGAGAGAATCTTCTCAGATTTAAGAAGAAACAGTGCAGAAAATAAGGTATCTTTCTGTTTCTTTACTTTTGCAGAATGTACCTGGTTTTTCCTGTAATTTGCTCTACCCTCTGTAACATATTCCAGTAGAAAAATCTGGCCACTCAGTGGTACGTCAGCTGCCAGATTTTTTTCTATTGGTATATGTTCAATTTACAATGGGCACGCTGGTCTGTCCAATCAACATGCTCATTTTTGAATAACAATGACCGATCACTGTATAACTCTAATTACTAGGCATGCAGTCCAAGATACCATGCAGGAGTGTGTCCCAATTTTCCCAGAGCACTGTCTCCTAAAATTACTTACTTAGAGTTATGCAGTAGGAAAACAGAAGCTAAGGGAATCACAGCACTGTGGCCTATCATTCTGTGGCAGGTGCTCTCTGCCACCTTTTTGACATAGGTTTCCATGGCACATGGAACAGAGTATGGTATAGGACCAGCAGCTGCAGTGTGTCACATACAGAGCTTGTATCTACAGGGAGACATAAATCAGGCAGACACATGACACGTCCTTTAGATTACAGGCAGCAGGGTGTAACCTGGATGTTGTAGCACCCTGACCAAGATACCATCCAGCAAAGGTGATCTATCTGTAGCTCCATCTGTGCAACCCACCTACATATTCCTTACTTAAGTACAAGGTATGCATGATAAATAGTCACATGTGCATACCTGAATATTGTGACAAACATGGGAGGGAAGAAAATGCATAGAAAGTCAAGCGCATGCATTTTCATTTTTATTTGACAGGTTTCTAGACTGGACCATGAGTCCTCATTTTTGGCCTCTGTTTAATTAGCTTGAAACAAGTAGTGATGAAACAAAAAGCATATTTATATAAATTACTAACTCAGTAAAAACCGTATACAGTGATTTTTTTTTTGTAATAACAGTCAGGAGTGAGATAAAGAAAGTACAACAGTTAGAAGCAATCGGAAGGACAGAAACTGCTTAAACAATCATTCGATTAAGTAATTCCTGTGTTATATATGTACCTATTAATTGCAACAAGTAAGTCTTAAGGTGAGAAATTAATTTTCTAAAAGCAGGTGTTTTTTTTCATAAACAGGAAATGAGTTCAACAGTTCGAGTTAAAGATGAAGCCTTAGTGTGGAATTTTACTGACTGTCGGGGAACAGTAAAAAAAAGGTGGCTAAAGGGAAATGTATATTTATTTATGCAGGATTCTTACTAAGGAGGGACTGCAACCTAATTTCAGAAATTTATAAGGGATGGTGCAATTGAGTAGAGGTGTCCTGTGTGAGAAAGGTAACCATCCAGTTTGAGTCACACGCATTTTTTGTTTCAGAAATATTGACACTAAATCTACAGTCTGTAGTTCTTGGGTGCTTGTGTTTCATTTAGCAGTAAATACTTCAGTGTGGAAATAAGCAGTCCCTTTATTTCACTTATTGTTAAATACTGGACATGAATGCCTTTTTTGCAAGTAACCTGGTAGCACTGCTTGTCTGATTCACTCACGCATACTCATGCAGAAGACAAATTGAGACTTGGGGAACAACACCTTCAGGGGCTTGCATACCCAGGTTAGAGGTACTTTACCAAGCTGCTATGTAGTATAAAAAATACAATGAGTGCATGTTTTTTAAAGTTGAAACAGGTATAGTTGTTTTAGCTAGCTGAAAATCTTTGTTAGGTCCTGCCTCAGGCAACAAGAAATCAGACAATGGCAGTGGAAAAGGACTCAGATGTCAAAGCCATCAGCTTAAAGTACTGAGATGCTGCTTCTTCTTTCTGCTTTTCCCAGTTAGGGGTCACCACAGCAGATCATCTGTCCGCTCATGATTGGCAGTGGAGTTTTACAGTGTTGAGTTGCCCAACCTTCCACAGAAGGCTCACACACACACGCACTCACACCTAGGGCCAATTTAGAGTGTCCAATCCACCTACAGCATGTCTTTGGGATGTGGGAGGAAACCGGAGCAAACCCACGCAACCACAGGGAGGACATGCAGACTCCGCACAGAAGGCACCCCAGCTGAGGATTGAACCGAAGAACCTCTTGCTGTGAGGCAGCAATGCTAACCGCTGCACCACCATGGCCGCCCTTAAAGTACTGAGATGCTGCTGAGAAGGAAAAAAGAAAATCTTATTTATAAAAAATGTAAAGAGCAGAGAAGCCCAAGGATTAAGTCTTGTAGACCCTTGACATTACTAGAAAGGGATTTTAAAATGAATAACTCACTGGCACTCTGAAAGTTCTCTCACCCAAGCAGCTCTTAACCCATTCAGATATGGGTTAGTTTTCACTACCTTGAGGTGAATTCACACATTTAAACTTGGCTATCTTGCTCCACATGATACCCAGGAAGCCAAACTTCTACCCCAGCTCAGTGACTGGGGTCTGCATTTCATAACTGTGAGCTCTGTCTGAAACAGAACTAACATTACTGCAAACTCGTATGACAATAACTTCATATTTCTTACCAGGACTTGACTTAATTCCAGCTTTGGCACCCCCCCCCCACCACCAGCGACAAAGTAGAATACTTCAGTGTTTCATAGGAGCAGAGACAAATTAACATTTCCTTCTCTTTTACTGTCAATTTGATAAAGTAAAATCCTTTTTGAAGGAGCTTATAGACTTCCTCATTGTCTCAGTGTTGGTTCACCCAAACGGGTCATTTTTTTTTTTTTTTTTTTTTTTTGTGATTTTAACATCTGGATCAATAAAGACTTTGTGACTGTTGCTAAGGATTTTTCATTATTAATGACTGTCTTTGGACTTTTTCAGGTCATTATCAGAGCTACCCACAGCTACTGCCAGCTGTTGAGCACAGTGTTTCAGCTCGGTGTAGTGACCTTAGGTCTGGAAGGTCACTCTCCCAGTCGGGAAAACACTGTCTTGGTTCCCCCAGTGTTAATTAAGTTAAACACAAGAACATTTCTTATAGTGTTAGCGCCATTTTGTCTACTGGGTCTGACCTGCTCCTTTTGCACTACCCTGCAGGTGACCCAGTGCTACTGACCTTATTTTTTATTATTTTTTTATTTTACAGTTTGACAACCAGGTGGGAGAGATGGTTAAGAGACCCCTTTTAATTATGATCCAGGTACAGAAGGTATAAAAAACATCATTGCACTTCAAAACAAATAATAATATAAGCAGCTTGCAACTGTACAGAGGCACTGATTTAATTTAGTAGATATTTACAGAAGTTATTCACAGTATGTACAGTATTCTGCATACCCTGTGTTCATCCTAATTAATCGGACTCTCCTAGAATCTGCTGTCCACTCAATCTGGAAACAATTCTACACCATTCCCATGCACAAGGGAGGCCATTCCATGGACCTGTTCAATTATCGTCCCATAGCCATCCTGTCTCCCCTCTCCAAACTACTTGAAAAATGCATTCACAAACAACTTCTGGACTACCTTCTCCAAGTAAACTTACTTACACCCACCCAGCATGGTTTTTGCTCAAATCATAGCACAATCACTACCCTAGTTTCCTTCACCCAAAACATTGCTCAAGCCAGAGATGACAACAAACCAGTCTCCTGCCTATTTCTTTATCTTTCCAAAACCTTTGACACTGTCTTACACTCCAAACTCCTTATTAAATTGTCTGATCTTCACATCTCTAACTCTACCCTAAAATGGTTCTCAAGCTACCTTACCAACAGACATCAATCTGTCAGATGTCTTTATTCCTACTTCCCCTTTCTCCCTGTTAAAACAGGTGTACCCCATGGCTCCATAATAGGGCCACTACTTTTTTAACATATTTACTAACAGTCTTCTTACTTCATGCCATCTCCTCTCTTATATAATATGCTGATGACTCTACTATCATCTCCACCTTTGATAATTTCTCTGCTCTACAGACAAAAACACAAAACTCCATTCACTCTGTTGAAAATTGGCTAGCTAACAATTAACTAATATTCAACCCCAAAAAGACTAAACTCCTATTCCTACCAAAATCCCTTTCCCACCTAAAACCTTCCGTTACCCTTACATCTCTCAACACCACCACTATTTTTGTTGAAAATCACACCAAGTTAATAGAAGTAATAATTGATGATCAACTTAAACTAGATCTGCACATCTTAAACAGCATAAAAAAATCACCAGAAACTTGGACTTCATATACACACAAGAAATACCTCACCAATGATGCTCGCCTCTCTCTTGCCTATGCCTATATTCTTCCCAAACTTCTATATGCCTCACCTATCATGACCAACATGCATTCATCACTAAAGTCCAAGCTTGAACTTACTTACAGCAAAATTGCCAGGTTTGCTGCTAACCATCCCTACAACTCTCACCACTGCCTTGCCTTACAAACCTTAAACTGGCTAGAATTTCCTCACCACCTCATACTCTCCCAACTTCTTCTCACTCACTCCATCTTAAACAAACCATCCTCCTGTCCTGCCATCTCCTCTCTTATATCCCTATATACCCCAATCGCTCTCTGAGCAGCTCCAACCAGTCACTTCTAGAAAACAATAAACCAAAAAGAACCATTAGCCAGCACCTCTATAGTTACTCAGTTGCCATTGCCTGGAACAAGCTCCCACTAAACATCAGAATTATACCCAACACTGTTACCTTCAAAAAAGCCTTAAAAGCCAACATATTTAACTCATTGATCTGCCCATGTCTTACCACTCACTAACTCTCCCTCCTCTCCTTCATCCACTTACCCCTACCATCTCTCTTCAATACTCTAACTGTGGTGTCTCCCTTCTGAATGTCTACTGTTTATCATATGATGCTCAATTAAACTGCCTGCATAATAACTCTCTGTTGATTACTCTGTTTAATCACTCTGTATTACAAACTTATATATGCTTGTATTTAAACCATGAAAAATGACTATTAGTTGGTCACTCTGTCACTTAATCTATCTTCTAACTGTATATAAGCTATGTATTTTAACCTTCATGTAATATTAATTACTGTAACAGGCATTTCCCTCCTGGCCTCTGCTGAAAATGGGCCTTGGCTCAGGAGGACATTCCTGGTCAACAAATATCAAAATAAAATAAAATAAATAAGCAAGTATGAAACAGCATATACTGTGATGCCCGTGCACTGGCCCAGTAATCAAGGAGCCTCAAACGTCGCCACTAGCACCAGTGAGGGGCGTGCACATTGGGAAGGATAACAAGTACACACACAGTAAACTACATTTTCCCTTAAGAGCACACAGAGATCACAGTCCGTCTGGGGCTGGTTTCCCTGTCCCTCTCTCTCCAGATTTCCAATAAGACTCCCCACTAGCACAGCTATAGGGTACAGATCTCAGCTTAGTGGTTAAGCCAAAACCTCCAGCACCCTCTCTGTCCAACCAGTGCTCTGTGACCCTGCCCAAGTAGTTGACACACACACACACACACACACACACACACACACACACACACACACACACACACACACACACACACACGCACACACACTTTGAGGAAGGAAATTCACTGTAGTTACAGACCACAATCCCTTAACATGGCTACATCGAGCCAGCCAGCAAAATTCCAAGTTACTAAGGTTGAGCCTAGGGTTGCAAGCATATGGTATGACAGTGCAGCACCACAGTGGGGTTAGCAATGCCAACACAGATGGCTCTCAAGACAGGGAATGGGGTAAGGTATTCCCAGATAGACTCAACCCTCTCAAGCAATGTTTCTCAAGGGTCACTTGAAAAACTACCATGAGTTTTCTGTATGGGAGAGAGAATTGTGACACTACCATTTGGATAATAGTAACATTACATAGTAGGACTCATCACCCTTTGGTAAGGGCCTTAAAGTAGCTGATAAGGGCTTCTGGTGGCAGTGATAACTACCTTATAGTCTAGGCATAAGGGGGCACAGCTAGTAAACCTGTGCCATATCACTTCAGTCTGGGGCTGGTTTCCCCCTCTTTCTCCAGATCCCCAATGAGACTCCCCACTGGCACAGTCACTCTGTCCAAGGGAATAGCAGTACCTACCAGCAGCTGTGGTTCACCTTCAGTCTCACTTCTACAGGGTAGCTCCCTCCCTGAAGTAACCACTGCACCAGTCCTGGCTGCAAGTGTGTGGTCTGTCTGGGTCTCCCCCAGGCTACCAGACCCGAATGATTGTCTCCAAGCTTGACTGCATGTAACTGAATGTACACACGGTACTGCATCATCAAAATCATTCCCTATCAGGACATCTGCAGGGATATCCTCTAACACACCTACTTGCTTGCTTCCTTTCCATCCTCCCAGTCAAGATGAACCCTAGCCAAAGGTATTTGGAATGGGGTCCCTCCTAAAGCTCTGACTGGAGTAGACTGCCCAAGCAAGTAGTTCTCCTCTGTAACCATTGCAGGTTTCACAAATGTCAGAGGCTGTGTCTCTCTTAGCTATGGCCGCTTTCCCATTCACTAAGATCGGATATATACACTCTTGTGGTAGTTTGGTACCCTTTTTGTCTTGAGACAACCTATTGTTGGCATTTTGTCATTCCCACTTACTGGCTCTCCCACCTTTTGTTCCCCACTTTGCCTCTGTGGACATCTATATGCTACATGGCCCCATTGGTTGCACTTAAAACATTTAACCCTTGGTCCTGGGCATGTATCTAGACTAGTGGCTTCCCCTGTTACTGGGGACTCTGTTGGGGTAGTCTAGGCTGCCACCCATGGGTTCTCTTAGACCCATGAGTAGCACTGGGTGTCTCTTTCATTTGCAGTGATGCCCTGCTTGCTAAGTATAGGTCCCCCTTCTTCCCCAACTCATCTGCAGTATTGCATTATCTATCAGCTAACCAGATTCTCATGTCCTCAGGCAAAGTGCTAAGAGTGTGTTCCCTCACCAAAAGGCCTGCCAGCCCTTCAAAAGTGGTGACCTGACATCCACTCACCCACCTATGGAAATAAGTGCCCAGTTCAGCAATGTGTTCACACACACTTTCATCTGCCTTGCGTCTGTGCTTACAAACATTTTTCTATAAGTTTCAGGTGTTAACCTAAAACATTCTAAAAGACAGTTCTTTACAACATTATAATTTAAACAATCAGTATCAGACAGTTTAGAAATTACAGTTACAGCTTTACCATGGAGTAAGGGAGTCAGGAACTGTACCCAGAGCCCTTGGTCAACACTATACTGTCTACATACCCTTTCAAACATATGAATGAAACTATCAAAATTATCCCCCTCTGTAAATTGTGGAAGGAATTTACTGACCTTTGTTGCTTCTGGGATTCAGTTACTCCCTTCCCCATTACCTCCATGACCTCCATGACCCTGGTGAAGAGTCAGCATCTCCTTTTCATGTTGCATCTGCCTCTCATTCTCCTCAGCTTGCAGGCATCAGAGTTTCTCATTTTCCTCAGCCTCTATGCATCTCAGTCTCTCATTTTCCTCAGCCTTCAGACGTCTCAGTCTCTCTGCTGCTTCTATTTCCAAATGCTTGGCCTCTAGCTCAAGTCTTTTTAACTGCAGACGGATTTTTAAGTCCTCTGTGGAAAGGTTTAGCTGTCCATTTTCTGAGGGTTGTTTATTTCCACGGCCAGTATTATTGTCCTCCTGGTAGCTATTCTGTGATGCAACTGTGACTAAAGCTGCAATCATGTCTGCTTTAGTCAGGTTTCCATGCACCAGTCCTTTAGCCGGGCACATTTCAGACAACTGGCTCCTTGTCAGCTTGCCATTCTCCTCTGCTGACATGCTTACCTGCTCTCCCTGACTAACTCAGCTAACAAAAAACAAACAAACAATTGTGATATGAATTCCGAATGTTCACTGTATGGCTGACTGAGAGTACAAACACCTTCAATGATCACTGTACACAGGCTACAGGAATTCAATATCCACACGACTACAAGCCAATTAAAATGTGATGTGGATATCCCACCACTGCCCACCAATTAATATGTGACACACCTGCACTGGCCCAGTAATCAAGGAGCCTCAATCCTCACCACTGGCAACAGTGAGGGATGTACACAATGGGAGGATGACAAGTACACACAGTGTAGTGCAATTTCCCTTAAGAGCAAACAGAGATCACAGTCAGTCTGGGGCTGGTTTCTCTCTCTTTCTCCAGATCCTCAGTAAGACTCCCCACTGGCACAGCTATAGGGTTAAGATCTCAGCTGTGGGGTCAAGCCAAGACGTCCAGTACCCTTTCTGTCCAACCAGTGCTTCATGTCCCTACCCAAGTAGCTGACACACACACACACACACACACACACACACACACACACACACACACACACACACACACACACACACACACACACACACACACACTTTGAGATTTGATTTATATACAAAAACACAGACACCCCTGCTGAAGGCTGGCACAGGTTTACTAGCTATGCCCCCTTCTGCCCAGACTATAAAGTAGTTATCACTGCCACCAACCCCTATGTATCAGCTACTATTAAGGCCCTTACAAAGGGTGTCCGATCCTACTGTGTAATGTTGCTAAATGGTAGTTTTGACCAAGTACTGGGCTATTTAGGAGTGACCTGTATAGTATCAGCAAATACATATGCAAGTACTCTAAGAACTTATATATGTCTCACAAATATCAGTCACAAAGATAAGTTTAAATATTTTTAATAAATAATAATGTAGTGCCTTTTTTAGGTGGTGTTTCAAAGACCAAATTACCATCATAACAGCTACAAACAAATGCAATCTGAGGGTCATACTGCTCAACGCTAGAAGTCTAAATCTCAAAATGCACTCACTCAAAGCACTCCTTAAAATAGAGAACATTGACATTTGTGCTGTACCAGAGACCTGGTTCAAGGCAGCAAAAAGCACCCCTGCACTACCAAGCTATAACTCATTCTACACCTTTCGGCCCCAGAACTTGGACCGAAGCTCCAAAGGCGGTATGTTTCCATATTCATAAAGGATGTGCACACCTCCAGACTGGTAGCCCAACATAATGCATCAGAGATACTTCAGGTGCAGCTAACACTGGGTAAGACAGCGATTCAGGTCGTAGCATGTTATAGGTCCCCAACCATGTCCCAAGACTCACATTCCATTTTCCGAAGCACCCTAGAGAATATTAGGGTCCAACCTAACACTCTCATACTGGGTGACTTCAACTACCCCTCCATTAACTGGGAAAACTACTCACGTACCAATACACTTGTCCGTTTCCTGGAATTCATTAATTCCAATGCCCTGGACCAGCTCATTCCTACCCCCACTAGAGGTAGCAATATCCTTGACCTGGTCATTATTAACATGGGTGACAGTTGCTCTACACCAATAGTCAACTCCTCCCAGGTTAGATCCAACCACAAATTAATCACCTTGGAAATTCACATCCCTCCCTCCCCCCGCAAAGGTAACTACCATGAAAAACTTCTCCAAAGCTAACTTTGGTATCCTAAAACCAGAGGTGGCTAACTTCATGGCACCCATGCAAATGGAGAATAGTTGCATGACCACCGAATCATACACCAATGTGCTGTATGAACACGTAAACAAATGCATGGACCTCACCATACCCAATAGACCCAAGATGCTCTCCTTCAAAAAAAGGAAGCCAATCTGGTGGTCCCCTGTCATAAACAAACTCTACAACAGAAGGAGGAAACTGATGGTGAATAAGGTGAAGTCCCAAGACTGGAAAAACGTCCTTATCAGCCTCAACAAAAAGTTGAGATCCCTCATCAAATCCTCTAAAGCTAGCTATGAAAACAGAATTGAACCAGATAGTAAAGATAACCACAAGGCCTTCTATAGTTATGTAAAGAATCTCCATGGCAATACCCAGATTTGCTCTGAGCTACTGTACAATGGCACCTCCTATACCGAGCCAACAGATATTGCCAATATACAGATTCAATGCCAACTTTACCCCTCCCCCCTAAAGGACCAATCATAATATCAGTAGACTGCCAGGCACCCAGTATTACTGCTGCACAGGTTAAAACAGCACTGTTCAAGGCCAAGAATACAACTTCCATGGGACCTGACAATATTCCTGGCTGTGTTCTACATGAACTACAGGGTGAACTGGCACCTCACCTGTGTGCCCTGTTCAATCACAGCCTCACCTCAGGCTTTGTCCCTACCAAATGGTGCACTGCTACAGTCATCCCTCTCCACAAAGGAGGAGCGACTACAGACCCTGGGAACTATTGCTCCATTAGCCTGACAAGTCTGATATGCAAAGCTATGGAATGCATCATGGACCTAATAAACAAGGATATAGAGAATCTCCAAACTCTGGAAACCACACAGTTTGGTTTTATGAAGGGTAGATCATGCCTGCTCAACTTGGTCGACTTCTTTGAGTCAGTCACCAGAGCTGTGGATGAAGGCATGGTGGTTCATACAGCCTACCTTGAGCTGGCCAAGGCCTTTGATACCATTACCCACTCAGAAATCATAGAAAAACTAATTCAGCTAGGTATCAACCCCTATATCACTAGGTGGGTTGCAAACTGGCTCACAGATAGAACCCACAGTGTGAAAGCAGCTGACTCCAAGTCAGACTACCAACCAGTCATGAGTGTTGTCTCACAGGGATCAGTCCTGGGTCAGGTCCTGTTTGGTATCTACTTCTCAGAAGTCCAGGCCAACACGAAGGGACTCTGGCTGACAAAGCTTGCAGACCATTGTAAGTTGGGAGCCATTATTATCTCCCCAAGTAATGTTGACACCCTACAGAGGCCTCAATGAGACCAACAACTGGTGTCAGAACCATGGCCATAAGCTCAATGACAAAAAATGTGTTGTCATCCCCGTTGGGAAAAACCCAATTCCCATGAATTACCACATCGATGGTAGTCCACTGAACACAGAAGGCGCTATAAGAGATTTGAGAACACAGGTTGACAACAGCCTCTCTTTTGACCACCACATTGTCGCTGTGGTCAGAAAGTCATTCTATGTGGCACATCTCATTACTAAGGGTTTACATCCAGGAAGAAAGAGGTCATTGTCTCCCTCATTAGGCCAATCATCAAGTACAATGCCCCATTTGGCATGTACCTCACTAGACACCTGCAACAACTGGAGAGGCTGCAAAAGCACCTCACAAAGAGGATCCTAGGCCTTAAACACTTGTCCTATATGGACAGACTCAAAAATCTCCAACTATTCTCTGTCTCATACTGCCTACTTAGAGGTGATCTCTGCTTGACTTACAAAGACATGTCTGATCCAGCTCTGTTAGAAATGCTACATCTAAAGAAATCCCAATCCCTCTGCACCACATGCACCAGAGACCTCAACCTTATTACCACAATCAATAGAACGTGCTGGAGGGACAGGTTCATAACCCAGAGACTGCCCATGTTATGGAATAGGCTTCCATACATATCAAACAGAGAACCTCACTGGTCCTCTTCAAGAGAAATATTGATGAGTGGATGGGAAATAAAAAATTCACCCCAATGATCACTCCAGTGGCTCTACTCAACAGAGGCACTGGGAACTAAGGTCAGGTGGCACAATGCCAGGGTAATTCTGTGGACTAGGCTTGTAAAGCCTCCAGGGCCATTAGCCTAGTACACACCTAGTACACACCATTAGCCTAGTACACACCTATGAACTTATGAATCTATAAAAGAATAAGACAATACTCAATAACAAACACAGTTACTTCAGAGTTCAGAATCACAGGGAATATTTTAAAACAACTTTGATGGACAGTCTCAGATAAATACAGAAAACATCTAACTCATCTTTACTATATTCCTAACTTTATCTAAAAGAAGTTACTGTACCCTAGTTACTTACTATTAGCAAGGCAAATGCAGATGGTGATGATGATGAGTGGATGTTCTTGCCAGGTCCAAGACAAGATACAAAATGCACAATCTCTCTCTCTGAGAGAGTTCCCAAGTAATATCAAACATTACTGCTGGGCCAGCTTGGATGACATCACTCTTTGTCACCCGGCTTCAGTTTCCAGGCTAAAATAGAAACTAAGAATTTAACACCTCTGTGTTAAAAATACATATCTCTCAGAAGTTTTCTCAGTACTGTGTAGCTGCTAGGAAGTCATATAGCAATAAAACATTTTACATTTCAAACTTAGTAATTACCTCTCACCAAGACAATAGAAAAAAACCTCTAGCTCTAGACATCCTGTCTTCTTGCTGCATTGAAACTAACTTTTATAGCACATTGTAAAGCACTTAATTTCAACTTATTTTCCTGAAGTTTTGTAAGTTAACTTTTTATGTTCTGGCAGGGTATGCTGTGGTTACATTATAGAAGCTCAGTACATAACATACAGTTCTGTATAAATCATATCAATATTCACAAATGACATGGAATTATTCACAAAATTCCAGCTAGCTGGGCTGGCAATGTCACAGCAGGGTTGGCATATTTTTTTACTGTCAATTAGATGAATGTTATCTGCATGCATTATGATAGTTAGTTTATGGACAGCGAGAGTAATGTCATTGGTAAACAGAGTATAACATCTCTGTGAGTGCAGCTCCTGCCTCATATCCTCTTGAGTATCCTCACCAGCAACTTCACAGTGTGGTTTGGAAGTTGTACTGCTAAAGAAAAGAAGGCACTAAAAAGTGGTGAGGGTTGCAGAGAAAGAAATGGATACCAGTCTTCCATCAGTACAACAACTTTACTCTACAAGAAACATCAGAAGGGCCACCAAAATAATACAAGATGCCACGCATCCAGAGCATAGACTGTTTAAGCATCTGGCATCAGGTAAAATATATCACAGCATCTGCTGCAGGACTACAAGATTCAACAACAGCTTCTACCAGACAGTGGTCAGACTTCTGAACTCAGGCATAAATAACTACCCGACAGTGATCAGACTTTTGAAATTGGGCATAAGTCCCAGAGAACTGGACATTGACTAAATCAGTTCTTTCTCTTTTTTTCACAAACATCTATAATCTGTTATATAGCTTATACCTCACAAATTCCAAGTAAGTGCAATGGTTATTTATATTGTCTCTCTCAAGTGCAATATTAGACAGACAACTTAGGCAAGACGCAATCTGTAATGTATCTTTTATTTAAATAGGGCAGTTATTATAACTTATGGGAGAGTATATTTATTCTGTATTTAAGTATTGAAATTCTTTTTTTCTGCTCTTTGTATGGTTACTGGGAGTAGGATTGTATATGTTAGTTGTGTCATTAGTAGGATTGTATATGTTAGTTGTGTCATTAGTAGGATTGTATATGTTAGTTGTGTCATTAGTAGGATTGTATATGTTAGTTGTGTCATTAGTAGGATTGTATATGTTAGTTGTGTCATTAGTAGGATTGTATATGTTAGTTGTGTCATTAGTAGGATTGTATATGTTAGTTGTGTCATTAGTAGGATTGTATATGTTAGTTGTGTCATTAGTAGGATTGTATATGTTAGTTGTGTCATTAGTAGGATTGTATATGTTAGTTGTGTCATTAGTAGGATTGTATATGTTAGTTGTGTCATTAGTAGGATTGTATATGTTAGTTGTGTCATTAGTAGGATTGTATATGTTAGTTGTGTCATTAGTAGGATTGTATATGTTAGTTGTGTCATTAGTAGGATTGTATATGTTAGTTGTGTCATTAGTAGGATTGTATATGTTAGTTGTGTCATTAGTAGGATTGTATATGTTAGTTGTGTCATTAGTAGGATTGTATATGTTAGTTGTGTCATTAGTAGGATTGTATATGTTAGTTGTGTCATTCTTTACTTGTATTTGTTGTTTTACTTTCTGTATGTAATCTCAAGTAGCTGATGCATGGGATTTCATTTAGGCTACACATCTGTGGTCCTAAATGACAATAAAGTTTATTTTGAATCTTTGAATCTTTGAAAATCTGTAGATTACTCTGCCCCTGTCCATATGTACTATACCATGAGAGAACCAAGGTGTGACTTAGCTCTGCTGCTTGGGGATCTTGTTGCACTCAATCTTTCTTATTCTAGGGGATTGTTAGACATCTTCTGTAAGCAGGCATGTTGAGATTCAGGAGAGTTCAGACTGTCTGGTCAATGAGAAGGTTTTTACAGGTCATGAAGTGGATGCTTGATTTTTCGCAGCCTGAGTGAACTTCGTTAGGTGAGAGATGCTCATTGAAGTACACAGTTAGTTTATATTGTGCTACATCCACAGATTTGTTAGAATGGACTTGGAATGAATTCTGTAACATTAACTTCCAAGAGTTTATGGTTATACTTTCAACCTTGTGTCCCTCTAGCTGTGAGTTACAGCCTGCACCAGCTAGGATACTTGTATTATGTTTTAATGTCCTGAGCCCTTTCATCTTTAGGATATCCCAGTCCTGTCTGGATGCTGGTGTTTTTTCATTTACTGTAATGAAACCTTAATTACTGTAATTTTAAAGAAGTCTACCTTGAATGCAGGTGTAGAAGTCTACCTTGAATGCAGGTGTAGAAGTGTACATTGAATGCAGGTGTAGAAGTCTACCTTGGATGCAGGTGTATAAGTCTGCCTTGAATGCAGGTGTTCTGGATATTCACCATCATCACTGTATTGAAAACTTCTATTAATAGGAAAGGTTACTGAGAAAATGATGTGTATCCAGTTGGATCCACATTAAGGTCACATGGATTGTGGTATCCATTTCATTATGGTTGCAGAGTTTATTGCAACACTTGAGTGGTTAACAATCTTCTTCTGGCCAGAGATTGAAATAATTATTTATCCCTGGTGCTCCTTGGTCTCCCTGCTGCACTTTTTATGAATGTCCATTTGATCCTTCTGGAGTATCAAACATCATGCTGTAAGGTGTCTGGCATAGTCATTGAGTGGTTTGTCTCCTACCTTTTAGGGTATACTCAGAATGTGGTATTGGGATAATTCCTCATCTACCTATCCCTCTTATTTTTGGGGAACCACCGGGCACTATACTGGGTCCTTCTCTATTCACAATGTATATGGCATTATTTGATTTTTCTAATTAGACAAAGATTTTGTAGTATCACTTCTATGTGGATAATATTCATAATACCTTTCCTTCCCTCAAGTGCATACAATGTACTCTGATCGTAGTAAAGACTTATATGGAGAACATTTTCTCTTGGATCACCATAAACTGCATTAAATTTATTCCCATCAGAAGTGGTCATCATGACCTTGAGGCACTCCGCTGCTTGATAGTTGTTCAATAAATTATTTATGGGGGACTAAACTGGAGCTCAGTTCCAAGTGGCAGAATCCCAGAGTGATCCTCGGTGATTGATTGACATTCCAATGATTGATTGACATTCCAGGACCAGATGTTTGTGACTATTAGGCCTTGTTTTCAGCATTTCAAATATAAGGCTTCATGACAGATGTATGATAACACTGGTAGTTAACACTCTATGTGATTACAAATCAATGAGATGAAATGTACATTGAAATTAAAAACTCAATAAAACAGAATTGAAGTATTTTCTGCAAGGCTTTATCCTGCTATTCCAATATCCTAACTTTCAGACAGGTGTACTTTTGAGTAGTGGGGGGGTTTCCAAAGATACAGTGATCTCAGTCTGTTTCAGGAAAGTACATCTACTGTTTGTACCTTAGAATATTCATCACCAATATTTCTCATTTCTACTAGCACCTAAGGCACTGCGGTGATGGTGCTGCGGTAGCATTGTCGCCTCACAGTAAGAAGTTGTCCTGCTCGATTCTCAGCTAAAGCATCTTCTGTGTGGAGACATGCATGAATGGGCGTACCTTTGTTGAAGGTTGTGCGTCAGGGCTGGCAACTTGGCATGTAAAAATCTACTGCCAATCATTAGCGGACCGGAATTCCACTGTGGCGACCCCTAACTGGGAAAAGCCGAAAGACACAACAACAACTAGCACCTAAGGCACCTTATTTCATCCAGAGACCTAAAGATGGCTGTATATGACTTGTTGCATACCACTCAACTGTCAAGATTTTTGTAGAATGGCCAGATTTGTGGCTCATATATATATATTTTTTTTTATAAAATGTTTAGTTTTTCTGGTAAATCACAGAAGATTGATGTGAATAAATAATAATAAACATTTGAGTTTCAGGCTTCAAAGCTTTCAGAAAATGCATGATAATGCAAAACCTTTTATTCTAGCAACTTTCTAATTGTATAACAGCAATATTTAAAACCTGTCCTTATTTTTGGGCATTTGTTCCCCCATTACTTCTGACTCTGTCCAGATTTTTTAAATTAAGAGGTATAGAGGTATGACTTGGTGGCCTCTTGGTTTGACTACACAAATCCCCTTTACAGGGAGATTTCAAATATTAACTCTGACAGGCTGCACTGTGTATAGAACACTAGCAAGATTCCTTAATGAAGCTTCTAGAAACACTTATATAATTTCCATTTTATCTTCTTTGCACTAAAGCTCTGTCAAGTACTAGATGATTTCTAATATCCTTGTTCTGGCATTTAGTGCCCTGCTTTGACTGGTTTCCTCTTACATGAGTTTCTGTTGTCCTGCTAGCCTTTGTAAAATCTGATCTCATCGACTTTAAGGTCACTAGTTATGCTCAATTACAGGTTGAAGTCATCTGGGCTAAAGTCTTAGACTTTAGACTTGTGGAGTTTGCTACCTAGCCAGATTTATAACTGCATGCGTGAAACAGATCTTCTCTCTCACTAGACAATTTTGATGCCTTTAATTTCTGATTTTTTTTACTTGCTTCCAGCACAGTACTTATGTCCTAGTATTTATCATACTTGTTCAATGTGTTTCTATTTGTCCTATTTTCTGATGTGGCTAGTTTTTGGCCACATGAGTAAAGCTGACTGATTGAATTAAGCAAATAATTAAGCCCTTAAAGGCTGAGCTCCTCTTTTAGTATCTGATGTTGACTAGAGTCAAAGGCTTAAGGTCAGCAAAGGCAATGCCTGTTCTTCTTCCAGCTTTTCCCAGTTAGGGGTTGCCACAGCAGATCACCTGTCCACTCATGATTGACAGTGGAGTTTTACAGTGTCAAGTTGCCTGCCCAGCCCAACCTTCCACAGGAGGCACACACACACACACACACACACACACACACACACACACACACACACACACACACAGGGCCAATTTAGAGTGTCCAATCCACCTGCAGCATGTCTTTGGGATGTGGGAGGAAACCACAGCACCTGGAGGAAACCCACATGACCACAGGGAGGACATGCAGACTCAACACAGAAGGCACCCCAGCCAAGGATCAAACCAGAGAACCTCTTGCTGTGAGGCGACAATGCTAACCACTGCACCACCATGACTGCAAAGGAAATGCCTGTTAGTTTTCCTAAATCCATTCTACATTAGATGGTGCTTACAATACTGTGAGCATATGAAAGCCCCTCTGGTGTTCACAGAAGTGCCTGTGATTTTTTGTTCTTTTTTTACTTATTACATTAGAAAAAGACAACCTTTATGAAGGGCTCAGACAAGGACTTTGTATATATTTTTTCAGGTTAAATCAAATTCTTTACAATAGTGAAAAAGGATGCTGTATCATGCATGTGTTTTAGACAATGAGTTTTGTTGTGATGCAGTTCTGTTCAGAGCTTGTACAGACCAATTCAGATCCTGTTACTCTTTCTGAAATTGTTCTTGTTGCTTCTATGACATTTGTAATGCACATGAAAGATTCTGTACTATTAAAGGTGTCTCTTCTTTTCAAAATAGCATTTGTTTTTCAGAGACAGGGATTTCAAGCATTTCAGATACTTGCAAGAACTTTAAAGGGTGGGGAATTAAATGGTAAAAAAGGAAAATATAGCGGCATTGCACAAAATTTTAAAATCCAGGCATGACAAATATTTTGTGAAATATCGACAATGTTTTCATTGCCAATGATACTGAGAACACTGAAAAAATACTTCTTTGCAAGTGTTCCTGGAGCTATAGTCTTCAGTCTAATGAGAAATTTTCTGAGTCCTCAGAACTCCAGGAGGAGTAAAATAATTTTAAAAAGGTAACCTTGTTTACAAATAATGTTAACCTTAACATAATGAGATTGTTCAAAATTTTAAATCTGATATAAGGAAATGTACTGAATCTATGAATGTGTTCATGATGAAGAAAATTAGCCTGCAGTACTCTATGGAAACACCCTTCAATAAATGCTACGACACATGACTGTGCGTGGAATAAATATTAATAACATTCAGGTTGCAATCAAAAATGATTTTATCATTTGAAAATGACTCTAAGATTATTCAGCAGATGAAGCAGAAAGCAGAATTGTGCAAGAGAACAGAACTGTAAAGGTGTGTACAGAGCAGTAAAGCGATGGGTACAATAAATATATATCACCTGTACATTAGGTAACTGCGTAATTCAGCTGACTGCAACTTCAAGCAGGAAAATAGCATACTTACGGCAAAATTAAGCATGTATGGAAAACGTGCAGGAATAATGTAAAACACATATGTATAAATGCTTTTGAAAGCCAGTGCTGAAAAAGGTGAAGGGAAGTTTAGTACTTAAACAAATAATGAGGACAATTCTCTGTGTGGAAGATTTAAGATTCCCTCGAGTTCAAGCAGGTAATAAAAAACATACTGTGAATATCCAAACTAATTAACAGGTGGTAGAGGTTACGGTACTTTCTTTAAAACGTCCCAAAGTATAAATCCATTAATGAAAGTAGGGAAACCACAAGCTGGTTCAAGTCGAATCTTCGTTATTAAAACACTCAAATAAGCTATACATATAGAAGCCAAATAAAAACCAGAATAAAGTGTAGAAATTCATTTAAATACCTGTTTGTAAACATGTTTGAAAGCATGGGAGTGGTTTACTAGGGTAGCTGTGTTGTAAAAAATAATTAGCATGTTTACTATACCCCTTCCCACATACACTAGTGTGGTATTTGGCACAGTGCTGCCCTACAAGCTGTGTGAATGCTAGATATGCTAAACTAAATTAAACTGTTGTTGTGTCTTTCGGCTTTTCCCGGTTAGGGGTCGCCACAGCGAAACTCCGGTCCGCTAATGATTGGCAGTAGATTTTTACATGCCAAGTTGCCAGCCTTGATGTACAACCTTCAACGAAGGTACGCCCATTCACACATATCTCCACACAGAAGACAGTCTAACTGAGAATCGAACAGGACAACGTCTTACTGTGAGGCGACAAAGCTACCGCAGCACCACCACCGCAGTTCATTAAACTAAATTAAACTAAACTAAACTAAACTAAACTAAAATAAACTAAACTAAAATAAAATAAAGGTTAAATTAAAAATTACACATTAACAAACTGCTAAAACGTCCTGAAAGCATTTCATTGTAGTACCAAAACCGAACATAAGTCTTCAAAATTCAATAGGAATGTTTTCTACCAACATTCAGAAACATTGTTAACATTTTTAAAATAGATCGCTTTCATTTATAAGAACTTCTTCAAGTTTTTTTGCCAAGTGGGAAAACCAACTAAAACTTAAAAATTAAATAACAATACATACCACTACATTTTGTTGGGCTAAAAACAATATATATTGTTTAAGAACACGTAGTACAAAAAACAGATACTAAATAAAAAGTGTTAAATAAAAACCTGCCACACTCTTTGAGAATATTTATAAGTACTTATTTTTATCATGTTCACTTTAAAAAAGGGAGCACAGAGAATGTCTAGCAAACAATTTGTTTATATAATGTAAAAGATCTAAAACTGGATATCATACTGGTGTAATGGCTTATGTTGCTCCCTTATAATGTTTGGTTCTCTGGTTTTGTTCCTGGCTCCGGTGTCTTCTATGTGGAGTCTGTCTTCTGGACCCTTGCCTTGCTTTGATGAAGGGGCTCGTGTGTCTCAGCAAAGCTTTGAGTTATACCATCTAGGGCCACCAAAAATGGGCAGATCATGGAAAAAAAGTGGAGACCAAAGATAGTCCCCTGGAGAAGATACTGACAAGCTACTCCAGCATTTTGCCAAAATACTATTTACTTGCATGAATGTTCTTATTTACTCACTCTATAGTAGTTCCACATTTATAGCTCCATAGCCACACCCCTCTCCCTAGAACCAATCAACAACTCTAGTCATTAATAAAACCCTCCTTACTCACCCACCCCATTTATCATTTACTTATCTGAACCATAGTCAAAACTAATACCTAGACAATGCCTATGTTACCTGCCAGCCAAAGTAATACTAATATGCTGCCTGCCACCTTTGCTGACCATCCCATATCTTCTCACCACCTATGAAAATCAGCTGTACCTAGGCATCCACTTCCCAAAATGTCAAACCTCCACTCCAACTCCAAATAACTTAATCCACTTAAACATTACCTTTATATCCAATTCCTCCCAGACAAGACTCTATCATCACATTAGACCCAAATACAGCAACCCCCAAATTAAAAGTTATTCTAGATTAAGCATTAAATTCCTGAAGCTCACATACAAAACTCATTGCAGTCTTGCAAGGGATGACGACATCCATCCAAACCCCGGCCCTACCCATCTAGTTGGCTCCGGCCCCACCACATCTACTACCACCAGTGCGCAAACCTTAAATAGACCTACAAACTCACTCCTGGTCAGTCACCTAAACATTAGAAGCATAAATAATAAGGTCCATCATGTGCATGCCTTCCTAGATTCACACTCCCCGGATATACTATGTCTTACTGAAACATGGCTAAAACCATCAACATCAGATAATGAGGTTATATCCCCGGGTTCTAATATACTCAGGCTAGATCATACTACTAGGAAGGGTGGAGGGATAGCCGTACTATATAAAACAACTCTAGATGTGACCTCTGACTCCCCTCAACCCCCCGTGCTGATAATGCTGAAATTCTCATCACTAAGCTTCATATTAGCAAAAACAAAAGTATAAACATCATCTTTGTCTACATTCCTCTAGGTAACAATGTTAGCACCCACGAAGATATCCTTTCATGGCTGTCTAGTAACTACCCCCAAGAAACCATTGTTCTAGGTGATTTCAACATTGACTGAAAATCTTGTTCCCCAGAAACTCCTTCTATCCATGTAAATCTACATGGATTTACACAGATCATTTCCTCCCCCATTCGGACAAGTAAACCTAACCATAAAGATAGTACCCTAATCTGGATACTCATTAATAGCCACCCCCATATGTACAGGGCCGGGACCCTACCTGAAGATATAAGTGATCATTTTCTTACCTACATAATACGGCATAAAACTGACATCCCCTGTCAACCTACTTATAAGACAATTAGGAACAAGAAACACTTCAATCCTATTAATTTCCAAAATGAACTCAAAGCTTGTAACTGGACAGCACTAAAACATCTCCCACTTGAAGAAGCCGTATTATACTTCAACACTAAATTGCTAGCCATCCTTGATGCCCATATACCTCCTCGCTCTATCAGGACTAAAACAAAAGTTGCACCATGGCTTTCAAAGGAAACCAGGTAAAATATTTTACTGAGAGACAAAGTCTGGGCCATGTGGTGCACCACAAAATCCTCCATAGATCAACTTAGATATAGACAACTAAGAAATGAAACAAAAAAATCTGTCTTGTTAGATAAAAAAAAACTTTTTTTTCCATTTTCAACAGATGCACCAAAGCAAACCACAAAAGTTTTGGAGAGGTATAAATAAGCTCCTTCATTCAGGACAAACCACCAACCCACTCCCTCGTCTGCCGTCCAAAAACCTCCTGAGGACACTGCCAATGCATTCAATAGTTTCTTTACAGAAACTATCCAGTCACTGGCTAGCAAACGATCTCCCACTTGCTCCACTCTAAATAACACCACACCTAGTTCTCCACTCTCCTTCAGCTTTCAACCAGTTTGCACATAGGTTCATAGGTTCATAGGTTCATACTAGGCTATCTGCCCTAGTTGAAGAATACTATACCCATTCTCTGTCCAGCAGTGATACAGAGATGATCCCCGGGGTAAACCTATGATCTCCCATCCACTGGTCAAGATTCCTCTTGAATAAAGCCAGTGAGGTGCTCTGTCTCACATGGACTGGGATTCTGTTCCACAGCATAGGGAGTCTCTGGGTGATGAATCTGTCCCACCAGCATGTCCTATTTATATCCCTTGTGGCTCTGGTGGATTTGGATTTTTGAGGTGGAGCATGTGCAGCATATGGCATATTTTGAGCCCCTTTATCCTTTTGGTGAGGAACTTTTGGGGTCTTTCCAATTGCTGCAGGGGCATTGTACTCAATCATTGGTCTGATAAGGAACAATGACCTCCCTTGATCTGGATGTGAATCACTTCATAATCAGGTGGGCAATGTAGAAGGTCCTCCTAACCACTTTGGCAATGTAAGTGTCAAAAGAAAGGTTACTGTCAACTTGGGTCCCCAGGTCCCTGATAACCTCTTCTGTGCTTAATGGTTTTACCAGAGGGTATGACTATACATCTGGCACCAGTTATCCGTTTCTATGAGACCTCTCTAAAGGATATCTGTGTCTGATGGATTTTCAACTATGGCGCCCAGTTTGCAGTCATCTGCAAATTTTTTCAGCCACAATCCTCCTATGTTTGCCTGCACTTCTGAAAAGTAGATGCCAGAACTGAGCCCTGTGGGACACCGCTTGTGACCTTTGGAGTCTGACATGGCACCAGCAACTCTAACCCTGTGGGTTCTGTCCTTGAGCCAGTTTGCAACCCATCTTGTGACATATGGGTTTACATTTAAGCTGGTGAGCTTTTCTATGATACCCGAATGGGGTATTGTGTCAGCTTTTGCAAGGTCAAGGTAGGCTGTGTGAACTGCCCATCAATGGCCTTGGTGACTGTTTCAAAAGTAGTTCAACAGGCATAATCTGCCCTTGACAAAGCCGAATTGGGTAGGATCCAATGTCTGTAGGTCCCCTATGTCTTTATTTATGAGTTCCATTATGATCCTCTCCATAGCTTTGCAGACCAGGCTTGTTGAAGCACCACCTTTGTGGAGTGGGACCACAGTTGCCGTATGCCACTCTTTGGGTACGTGCATCCTGTGGTAAGGCTAAGATTAAACAGCAGCCTTATGTGTGGGTTTAGTTCCTCATTGAGTTCGTGTAGCACACAGCTGGGGACACCATCCGGTCCCACTGATGATGTGTTTTTAGCTTTAGAGAGAGCAGCCCTCACCTGGGCATTTGAGATGATTGGGAGGCTACACTCTGCTGGGATAGATATTTCTCCTTTTGGGGGGGAGGGAGGGGAGAAATTTTCACTGAACCTGTCTGCCAGTATGTTTGCAATGTCTGTGGGTTCAGTGATTTTTGTATCATGTTGGACTAATTCTGAGCATATCTGGGAGTTTCCACCCAGATTTCTAACATAGCTAAAGAAGGCCTTATGATTGTCTTTTGAGTCCTTGGCGATGTTTCTCTCAAAGTTGGCCTTGGATGATTTTATGAGTGATTGTAGTTTTTTACTAGTATTGATCAGAGATGTTTTCCCTTTTAGGGATTTTGCTCTATCTTGTAGTAGCTTTCTCCTCTTGTTGTGGGTCCACCAGATCGGGCGCTGCCTTTGGTGGAAAGGGTCTTGATTTTATTTGGGATTGCTTGATCCATGCAATCCTGGAGGTGCTCAGAAAGCATTTGTAAGGCGTAAGGGGGTTGTGGTTTCCAATGGCTCAGAGGCCTTGAAGGATACCACACCAGTCTTAGGAAGTGTGAAGTTGGCTTTTGAGAAGTTCTTCACTGTGGTCTTTTTTGTTGGGGGTGGGGGCGGGATGTGGATCTCCAGTGAGATTAGTTTATGGTCTGATCTCACCAATGAGGGATATACTTCCGGTGTGGAGCATTTTGTCTCTATGTTTGTGATGATCAGGTCTAGCATATTTTCACCTCTTCTGGGAATGGTGACAAGTTGTTCCATAGCATTTGAGTTTATGAACTCCAGGAACCTTTGGGCTAGGGTACTGGGGCTTGAGTAATGTTCCCAGTCTATGTTTGGGTAGTTGAAGTCACCCAATATGATGGTGTTTGGAGAGACATTTATACTGTCCAGTGTCTTCAGGAAGGCTGTGTGGGGTTCCTGAGTTTGAGAGGGTGGCCTGTAACATGCTACAAACTGTAGAGCAGTTTGTAGCATAACATCACTTATCCAATCCCTTACCAAGAAACTAAAACCAGCTACCCTTGCTGCTGATCTCTTCCCTGCAGAATACCTACTAAAAGCTGCAGATGCCATAGCATACCCTAACTCTATCCTAATCAATAGAACCTTATCAGAAGCCTCCATCTGGAAGATATCCCACATAATTCCTCTCCATAAAGGAAGGAGCTCTACCGAACTGTCAAATTGTAGACCTATAGCTATTCTGTCACCCTTAGCTAAAATTATGGAGAAGTGCATCCATAAACAACTTCTGAGCTTCCTTATTTGGAATAATATCCTGGCTAACTTGCAACATGGCTTCGGACCATTCCATAGTACCACCAGTGCCCTTCTCTCCTTTTCTAATGTTATAAAACAAAACTGAAACAACAATAAGATCTTTTCTGCCCTCTTTCTTGATCTCTCGAAAGCATTTGACATGGTTGATCACCACTTACTCATACACTTAAAGCTGTTCTCCTAGATGCCTAGGCTATCCAATGGTTTCAGTCTTACCTGAGTGGAAGACAACATGCTGTACTATGGCAGGACAAACTATCGTCCCTTCTACCCAACACCCTAGGGGTTCTCCAGGGCTCTATATTAGGACCCCTCCCATCCTCTGTCTTTATTAACGACATGCACACGGTCATCCCAGCAGCAACTGCAGACACTATCCCAATATGCTTTTAATACTGTCAAAAACCGGCTCATTAATCCGCGACTTCTACTCAACCCTAACAAGGCCAAACTACTACGTTTTTCCCCCACTCATAAGTCCTCCTCACCTACCTTTACTATAAAATCTAGCAATGGCTCTACTATTGCTCCAGATACCTGTACTAAACTCTTAGGTGTTATAGTTGACAATAGCCTGAAATTCGATCTACACATTAATCAAACTATTAAAAAAGTTAATAAAAAACTTGGCTCTCTATACAAGATAAAGCCATAACTCACTCCTCTAGCTAGAACTGTGATTTCCTGCACATATCTGCTTTCTATCCTCCTCTATGCCTCCCCTCTTTTTGCAAACTTAAGTCTGACCTCAACAAACTCTTCAGCCGCTATAATCACATAACTAGATTTGCCACTGGAGGAACATACAGAACACACCACTGTCTGTACCTAAACCTACTAGCTTGGCTTGAATTGCCTAGTCAACTTCAATACAGTCAGCTAATCGTAGCATATAAAATTCTCTAGCAGCCTGATAATATGCCTGCACTTACTAATATTATCACCCCTTACAGCAACCTCAAGGCACTCAGCTCATCCAGCAAATTACTAGTTCAAACTCTCAAAACCAGTAACTCGGCTGACAACACTCTGTATGCTAACTCTGTAGGCAAATTATGGAACTCGCTTCCTGCTGAGCTTACTTCAGAAACCTCTCTAACCCAGTTCAAAAAAAGTTTAAAACAATACCTGAGACGGCAATGGCTATGTCCTTGCTCCAATCCTGACTAACTCTTACAATAGAAACACATGCAAATTGGAACTTCTACCCTCACCTAGACTACTTCCTAATCTCTAGGCAGGTAAAGAGTTTGAGTTATGTATGACAGATGGTATCACTTTTACTCCTTTGAAATGCATATGTATAATGCTCTACTTGCAAAAACTTTCTGTTTGCAAGCTATATGTATATTTTCTGTATGCATGTTGCATATGTAATAATGCCCTACTTGCAAAATGTTTCTGTATGTATGCTTTAGGTATATTTTCTGTATGTATGTTGCATATGTAACAATGCTCAACTTGTAACATTTTCTGTATGTACATTGGAGATTTTCTTCCCAAGTCTCTGCTGAAAATGGACATGTATCCAGTTGGACTATCCTGGTCAACAAATGTAAAATAAAATAAATAAATAAATACTGGGCTAATTTGCTTTCTATTAGCCTAACCTGTAATGTATACCATGTTCCTCTACTAATCTCTCACATAGATCAGATACATTTATTCTTTTACTCATCTCTAAAGCAATTTCATAGGTTCATAGCTTAGATCTAGGCTAGCTGCCTTTGTGAGCCATTTCAAGACTAGCCAAGACTCAAACCCTGCACCTTGCATCTGTAAGGTAAACACCTTAACCATTATGCCAACCTCCCATCCAGTCTTTCTACTTATTTCACCTGTCCTGTAACAGTGTGCTATTAGCTATATATGTTTATTGGATTCCATAGAAATTGTTTGTATATGCTTATTTGTTTGTACAGCTTAATGGTGTGTTTAGAAATCATCACTTTGTGTATGTACTATGTTATATTACTATATATGGAGCTTTTCTCCCCGGGCATCCATTGAAAAGGGGTTCTATCCCAATCGGACTATCCCCGTAAACAAATTTAAAACAAATAACATAAATAAATAAAAGGCTATGAACAAAGGCAAACAGATATATGTTGAAGTAAAATGGGAAGATGAAATCTTCAGGTCTGAAGGTGTCTGGCATACTAGTGTGGCAGAGCAGAGAAGAAGTACGAGTGATGTCAGAGATTATTCCAGAATACCACTAGGGTAGAAGAGAGAACAAGTACAAGTAGTGTTAAAGATTATTCCAGAATACTACCAGGACAGACCAGAGAGCAAGTATGAGAGATTATTCCAGAATACCACTAGGGTAGAAGGGAGAGCAAGTACAAGTAGTGTTAAAGATTATTCCAGAATACTACCAGGACAGACCAGAGAGCAAGTATGAGAGATTATTCCAGAATACCACTAGGGTAGAAGAGAGAACAAGTACAAGTAGTGTTAAAGATTATTCCAGAATACTACCAGGACAGACCAGAGAGCAAGTATGAGAGATTATTCCAGTATACTACTAGGGTAGAAGAGAGAACAAGTACAAGTAGTGTTAAAGATTATTCCAGAATACTACCAGGACAGAACAGAGAGGAAGTATGAGAGATTATTCCAGAATACCACTAGGGTAGAAGAGAGAACAAGTACAAGTAGTGTTAAAGATTATTCTAGAATACTACCAGGACAGACCAGAGAGCAAGTATGAGAGATTATTCCAGAATACCACTAGGGTAGAAGAGAGACCAAGTACAAGTAGTGTTAAAGATTATTCCAGAATACTACCAGGACAGACCAGAGAGCAAGTATGAGAGATTATTCCAGAATACCACTAGGGTAGAAGAGAGAACAAGTACAAGTAGTGTTAAAGATTATTCCAGAATACTACCAGGACAGACCAGAGAGCAAGTATGAGAGATTATTCCAGAATACCACTAGGGTAGAAGGGAGAACAAGTACAAGTAGTGTTAAAGATAATTCTGGAATACTACCAGGACAGACCAGAGAGCAAGTATGAGAGATTGTTCCAGAATACCACTAGGGTAGAAGAGAGAACAAGTACAAGTAGTGTTAAAGATTATTCTGGAATACTACCAGGACAGACCAGAGAGCAAGTATGAGAGATTATTCCAAAATACCACTAGGGTAGAAGAGAGAACAAGTACAATTAGTGTTAAAGATTATTCTGGAATACTACCAGGACAGAACAGAGAGCAAGTATGAGAGATTATTCCAGAATACCACTAGGGTAGAACAGAGAACAAGTGCAAGTAGTGTTAAAGATAATTCCAGAATACTACCAGGACAGACCAGAGAGCAAGTATGAGATATTATTCCAGAATACCACTAGGGTAGAAGAGAGAACAAGTACAATTAGTGTTAAAGATTATTCTGGAATACTACCAGCGCAGACCAGAGAGCAAGTATGAGAGATTATTCCAGAATACCACTAGGGTAGAACAGAGAACAAGTACAAGTAGTGTTAAAGATAATTCCAGAATACTACCAGGACAGACCAGAGAGCAAGTATGAGAGATTATTCCAGAATACCACTAGGGTAGAACAGAGAACAAGTACAAGCAAAGTTAAAGATTATTCCAGAATACTACCAGGACAGACAAGAGAACAGGTATGAGTGGTGTTAGAGATTATGGCATGGGTTGATTCAAACCAAGAGGATAGCCATCTGCTTTGGTACTAATAGATAACAAGAAAGTTTAATGCTGCAAAGAACTGTACACCACTAGCACTTGGAATGTAAAAACTATGAGCCAAGGCAAACCTAATGTGGTTAGAGATGAGATGACAAGAATAAACAATGACATATCAGGAATTACTGAACTGACATAGAGTGGTTTAGGTTAAACACTGACATCTTGCGAATTACTGAACTGACATAGAGTGGTTTAGGTAATTTTAGATAGGATAATCATCAGATCTTTTACTGTGGAAATGACTCTTGCAGAAGATTAACTCTGACAGTTAATAAAAGACAATGTTGGTTACAATCGAAAAATGATAGCAAATGCTTAAACAGTACACGTGTCAAGACAATCAACTTTACCATAATAAAAGTATATTCTCCTGTTACTGGCGTGAAAAAGGAGGGAGATGACCAGTGTTATGACAATGTGTAGTACCTTTTAGAAGTCACACCAAAAAAAAAAAAACATTCGTTATAGGTGATTTGAATGCTAAAGTCGGTAGTCAAAGTACAAGTGGAATAATGGTCAAGTCTGGCCTTGGTCCAGGAAATGAAGTGGAATAATGGCCAAGTTTGGCCTTGGTCCAAGAAATGAAGTGGAATAATGGTCAAGTCTGGCCTTGGTCCAGGAAATGAAGTAGGATATAGATATAAAATAGTAGAATCCTGCTGAGATAATTCACTGGTGATAGCAGTCAAACAGATATTGTTATGCATGCATATCACCAAATCGTCAATACCGAACAGAATAACTACGCACTTTGAAGTTGGAGATGGAATATCTGTATACAATCTAAATAAACAAAACTTGCAGTTGACTGTGGCTCAGAACATCTGCTTCTTATTGCAAATTTTAGAATGAAATGAAATTAAACAAGAAAAGCATCAAGGATGTCTAGATATGAGTTTAACAATATTCAAAGTGAATACACAGTACAGGTTACAAACACACCAAAGGGATTAGACCTGGTGACAGTAGAGGTTACAAACACACCAAAGGGATTAGAAGAGGTTACAAACACCAAAGGGATTAGACCTGGTGACAGTAGAGGTTACAAACACACCAAAGGGATTAGACCTGGCGACAGTAGAGGTTACAAACACACCAAAGGGATTAGACCTGGTGACAGTAGAGGTTACAAACACACCAAAGGGATTAGACCTGGCGACAGTAGAGGTTACAAACACACCAAAGGGATTAGACCTGGTGACAGTAGAGGTTACAACCACACCAAAGGGATTAGACCTGGTGACAGTAGAGGTTACAAACACACCAAAGGGATTAGACCTGGTGACAGTAGAGGTTACAAACACACCAAAGGGATTAGACCCGGCGACAGTAGAGGTTACAACCACACCAAAGGGATTAGACCTGGTGACAGTAGAGGTTACAAACACACCAAAGGGATTAGACCTGGCAACAGTAGAGGTTACAAATACACCAAAGGGATTAGACCTGGTGGATAGAGCACTTCAAGAATTATGGCGAAGGATCTAGGTAGAAGGTATGAACAGAGGTAGTAGTTCTGAAGACAGAAGGCATTTGGATGCCTATTGAAACTTATAGTATGGTTTAGCTACTCATTTCTTTATGTTATTTTTCAGTGTGCACTTCAAGTTTTTCTTAATATCTGTTTTGGCTTTGTTTTCATTTCAGAGTGGATTGTTAAATTTGAGTACACACACCACTGTTCCTCCTGCCCTGCCTGATTTTTTGGGACATATTTAGTTTAATCTGAAGGGGGATTGTGAAGGATGGAGGAAAACCAATGGGTTTTGATAGTGCC
The DNA here is from genome assembly GCF_019279795.1 of Protopterus annectens. Lineage (NCBI taxonomy): Eukaryota > Metazoa > Chordata > Ceratodontiformes > Protopteridae > Protopterus > Protopterus annectens. Next base: position 9,624,399 of record NC_056741.1, on the reverse strand, counting down.
CATTTTGTTCCTAGGAGGCTGGATTGATCACATGTCAACTTGCAGAGGACTTGTGAGGACTGTGCTCAGTTTTTTCTTTTTGATAAGTGCTGTTTATGGATATTTTCATACAACAAGGGTTGTGGTTCAGACCCCTATCGATAGTATTCAACTTAGCTTCATCATTATTACACAGTCGCCACATCGACAAACCACACCAGCATCATTATTACACAGTTGCCACGTGGACAAACAATGCCAGCATCATTATTACACAGTTGCCGCATGGACAAACCATGCCAGTAACAATATAGGCTGGTGAGAGCCATCAAGTACTGATCTTTCAGACAGTGGGCCAGACACAGCAAACTGTTGACAAGACCTTTGTTTGAAAGATGCTTTTACCAGACAAATTGATTTATATTTTAATTTTTATAGGATATTTTATGTGTTTCACTATATTTGTGTAGCTTGGTGATTCTTAGAGTGCTTGACTGCTAAAATAACACTACATATTTGTTATGGTTTACTATCAAAATTTAGAAAGGCAGTTGTGCATTTATTCACACTGTCAAACCCAAACCTCAAAATGTACTCACTACTTAGTTCACAGTATCGTAACTGATAACCGTGAAGGTCCTATTCACAACGCCAAACTTTTGGAATCGAAAGTCCGTGTTAGCGTGTACGTTTTGCAGGGGGGCAAGCCCCCCTGTGCCCCCCACACCCCCTGCAACTTAAATATATCACCTCTGAGACGCACTACAGTGAGGAAAATGGGAAATTCCCCCACTGTATTGCAATCTCCATTCCCTATGCCAAACGCATAATAATGGATGCAGCTCTACATTTGTTATTATAGTTTGTAACCTTGCATTTCGGCATTGCAAACCTTGAGCACCATGATTTCGACCATGCGGCAGTCGTACAACTGCCATTCTAAATTTTGATAGTAAAACATTTATTATATAGTGTAGCTATTGTATACTTATTCTTTCCATTTGCTTCTGTTAAATTTTGTAAAAAGCTTATGGCATATAAGCGGTATAATAAAGTTAAAGCTGAAGTTGACAGAAGCTTGTTATACTGTCTAGGAGGTGACAACAAAGCATATTCAAAATAAAAAGTAAGAAGGCAAAATGCATGTCTGTCTGTCTATGAAGGGTTGGAAATAAGAAATAGAACAAAATAGAGATTTGAAAAGACATGTCAAACTAAATGCAGACATTCAGAGAATCACGGGAAGATAAGGAGGCATATTTAAATGTGCATTTCAAAGAAATGGAGCAACAGGCCGGTATGACCCTGACCCTGAGTAGCATCCTGCCCTCACCAAGAATGATACCACGGTATAAAGAAACAATTCTCGATTTCAACAATTGGCTATGTTTCTGGTGTCATTCAAAGGGGATCTAGTGTCTGTCCACCTGGGATGACATGCTCGACAAGCCACGCTGTTTCGCTAGAGACGGCATGCACCTGTCACCCTTAGACTTACTGGCCAAGGCTCTTGCCACCCCCATAGTGCCTTTTTAGGCAAGGCTCAAAAGACAAACCAACCGCCATAAATAGCACAAGTGACAAAAAACTGAGGGTAATGCTACTCACTGCCAGAAGTCTAAACCTCAAAATGCACGCACTCAAAGCACTCCTCAGTATGGAGAAAATTGATATATGTGCAGTAACAGAAACCTGGTTTAAGGCTCCAGAGAGCACCCCAGCACTACTAGGCTACAACTCATACCATACATTTCGGTCACAGAACCCAAACCAAAATACAAAAGGCGAGGGCGGATCCATATTCATCAAGGATATCCACACCACCAGGTTAGTGACACAGCATGATGCTTCAGAGATCATCTACGTGCAACTAACAATGGGAAAACTGCAGTTCAAATTGTAGCTTGCTACAGATCACCCACCATGTCCCAGGACCCCCATTCCGCTTTTCTGAAAACACTGGGAAAAATAAAGGTCCTACCAAACACCTTAACATTGGGTGTTTTCAATTACCCAAACATTAGCTGGGAGAACTACTCAAGTACTAACTCCCTTGCCCAACATTTCCTAGAATTTATAAACTCAAATGCCCTGGTTCAACTGGTCAACACTCCCACCAGAGGTGACAACATATTGGACCTGGTCATCACCAACATGGACGACTGGTGTTCCACACCAGAGGTCAACCCCTCTCTGGTTAGATCTGACCATAAACAAATTACTTTGGATATCCTTATTCCACCCCCCACCCCTGGACAAGAAAACCACTGTGAAAAACTTTTCAAAAGCAAACTTCACGTTACTTAAGACCAAGGTGGAAAGTTTCAAAGCCCCCATGCTGAAGGATAACGCTGTCCAAGCTGCAAAATCCTTTACTAATGCATTCTACAGGCACCTACAAGAATGCATGGATTGTGCCATCCCAAGCAAAACCAAAACTCACTCCTCCAAGAAAAGGAAACCAGTCTGGTGGACTCCTGCCATAAACAAGCTATACAATAGAAGGAGGAAACTAGTACAGAAAAGAGTAAAATCCCAAGAAGGGAAGACATCCCTGATCAGTATCAGCAAGAAACTACGATCCCTCATAAAATCATCCAAAGCGAGCTTTGAAAGAAAAATTGCCAAGGACTCCAAAGATAACCACAAGGCATTTTTTAGCTATGTTAAGAATCTAAGTGGCAATGCTCAGATCTGCTCGGAGTTAGTACAGAATGGCACAAAATACACTGAGCCGACCGATATCGGCAACATCCTGGCAGACAGGTTCAGTGCAAACTTCACCCCCTTCTCACCCCCAAAAGGGCCCATAACCATACAAGAAGAATGTAGAGTCCCTGAAATCACAGACACTCAGGTTAAAACAGCCCTCTCCAAAGCCAAAAACACAGCATCAATGGGATCAGACGGTGTCCCAGGCTGTGTCCTACATGAGCTCAAAGATGAACTAACCCCTCACCTAAACACACTGTTCAAACTCAGCATCTCCACAGGCTACGTACCCATAGATTTGCGCACAACAATGGTTATTCCACTCCACAAAGGTGGAGCCACAACAGACCCCAGGAACTATCGCCCTATAAGCCTGACTAGCTTGGTCTGCAAGGCTATGGAGTGCATCATTATGGAACTCATTAACAGAGACATTGGGAACCTCCAAACACTGGACACTACCCAGTTCAGCTTTATTAAGGACAGATCATGCTTCCTAAACCTGGTGGACTTCTTTGAGACAGTTACCAAGGCTATAGATGAGGGAAAGGTGGTACACACAGCCTACTAGACCTCGATAAAGCCTTCAACACCATTCCCCAGTCTGGTATTATAGACAAGCTCACCAGCCTGAACATAAACCCCTATGTCACAAGATGGGTTGCCAACTGGCTCACGGACAGAACCCACATGGTGAGAGTTGTGGGAGCTAGGTCCGACTCTAAACCGGTTACAAGTGGCATTCCCCAGGGCTCAGTCCTAGGACCCCTCCTGTTCAGCATATACTTCTCAGAGGTATAGGCAAGCTCAGAAGGACTATGGCTGACCAAGTTCACAGATGACTGCAAATTAGGGGCTATAATTGACTCTCCGGCTGACACAGACATCCTCCAAAAGGGTCTTACTGAGACGGATACCTGGTGTCAAAATTATGGCCTCAAGCTAAATGCCAAAAAGTGTATAGTCATCCCCTTTGGAAAAAAACAAAGTACCCACAAACTACCACATAGGAGGCAGTCCCCTAAATACAGAAAACATAATAAGGGATCTGGGGACCCAAGTAGATAGTAATCTCCCCTTTGATAATCACATTGCCAAAGGGGTTAGAAAATCCTTCTACGTGGCCCACCTAATCACAAAAGAGTTCGCATCCAGATCAAAAGAGGTCATTGTGCCCTTCTACTCATCACTCATCAGACCCATCATAGAGTACAACTCCCCATTTCGTGATGTACCTTACAAGACACCTGCAACTGCTGGAAAGACCACAGAAGTACCTCACCAAGAGGATCACTGGCCTCAAGCAGATGCCCTATGCAGCTCGACTGAAGAAACTTCAGCTGTACTCTTTTGCATACCGCCTACTCAGAGGTGATCTCTGCCTGACATACAAGGCCATGTCCAACTCAGAATTGATGGACATGCTCCAACTAAAGAAAACATTATCCCCTCAAGCCACACACTCTAGGGATCTAAACATCATCACAACAATAAATAGGATGTGCTGGAGGGAAAGGTTCCTTTCCCAGAGACTTCCCATGCTTTGGAACAAGATCCCAATCTACATTAGGCAGAGCTCCTCACTAACACTCTTCAAAAGAAACCTTCACGAGTGGATGGGAAACAGGAAGTTTACCTTGGGGATCACTTCAGTGGCTCTGCTGGACAGAGACACAGGGAACTAATCTAAGGGGGCAGCGAAAGCCAACACATTCTGGCTAGGCTTATAAATGCCTTTGGGCAGATTGCCTAGTACCTACCTATGAACCTAGGAACCTAAGATAACATAATGTAAAAGACAAGAGAAGGGAAACGTCTAGGTAAAATGGGCATGATAAAAGATAAAGATGGTAGAGACCTAACAGAAGAAGAATATATTAAAAAAAGTTCATAGGTTCATAGATGTGTACTAGGCTAATGGCCATGGGGCCTTTACAAGCCTAGCCCATAGAACTTCCCTGGCATTGTGCTGCCTGACGTTAGTTCCCAGTACCTCTATCAAGTAGAGCCACTGGAGTGATTCCTGGGGTGAACTTTCTATTTCTCATCCACTCATCAAGATTTTGTTGAAGAGGGCCAGTGAGGTGCTATGCTTGACATGTATGAGAAGTCTATTCCAGAGCATGGGCAGTCTCTGGATTATGAACCTGTCCCTCCACCATGTTCTGTTGATTGTGGTAATGAGGTTGAGGTCTCTGGAGTGTGTGGTGTAGAGAGATTGGGATTTCTTTAGATGTAGCATTTCTAACAGAGCAGGGTCAGACATGGCTTTGTATGTCAAGAAGAGATCGCCTCTTAGTAGATCATATGAGATAGAGAATAGCTGGAGTTTTTTGAGTCTGTCCATGTAGGACATGTGTTTAAGGCCAAGGATCCTCTTTGTGAGGTACTTTTGTGGCCTTTTCAGCTCTTGCATGCGTCTAGTGAGGTACATGTCAAATGGGGCATTATACTCGATAATTGGCCTAATGACGGAAGAGTAGAGAGAGATGATGACCTCTTTCTTCCTGGATGCAAAACCCTTGGTAATGAGATGTGCCATACAAAAGGACTTTCTGACCACAGTGGCAATGTGGTAGTTGATGGAGAGGTTGCTGTCAACCTGTGTCCCCAGATCTCTTATAACGCCTAATAAAAATAATTTAAAATAAAAATATCAATATAAAATAATGACAGGAATATTCAGAAAAACTACATAAGAAGGGACCTATCATCATTGATAGATATGATCATGGTATAATCTCTGATGTATAGACAGACATTCTAGTTAGTGTAGTTACATGGACCCTAGAAAACCTTGTTAATAACAAGACTGGAAAGGCAACTACATTGTCTCAAATCCTGCAAAGAGATGCACTTGCAGTGCTGCTTAAAATAGGAAAAGATCAATTTATATTCCAATTTAAAAAGGGGAAATGCTAAGGAGTGCTCATAGTATCAAGCCATCACACTTGCTTCACATTCTAGCAAGATAATGCCCAAAATCATGCAAGCTATACTCCAGCAATATATGGATCAAGGCCAGATATTCAAGATGGTTTTAGAAGGGAAGGAGACACCAGAGATCAAATTGTCAACATCCATAGATAATGAAGAATGCAAGGGAGTTCCACAAAAAACATTTACTTCTGCTTTGGTACTACTCTAAAGCCTTTGAGTGTGTGGACACAGGTGGTGGCTCTCAGAGAAATGGGTGTACCAGACCATCTTATTTGCCTACTAGGTAATCGGTATGCAGAGCAAGAGACAACAGAACTGAATATTGAATAACTGACCTTTGGTTCAAGATTCGGAAAAGAATGTGACAAGGCTGTTCATTGTCACCCTACTTATTCAATTATATGCTGTCTATATCATGCAAAATGTTGGGCTAGACAAGCCAGACACTTTAATCAAAACTGACAACAGAAATAGTAACAATTTTAGATACCCAGAAGAATAATTCTAATAGACGAAAGTCAGGAAGAACTACAAAATGCCCGTTGATGAAGGTGAAAGTGCAAGGCACAAAAGCTGGTTTGTTGTTCAACATAAAAATCATCTAACCCTATTTATTTTCCTATGCTAAAAGAGCTCTGCAGATAGTAATTGCAGTCATGAAAAAAAATGCATACGTTATACTGAATTATCACATTGTCAACAAGCATCCATCTAGTCAAAGTATGGCTTTTTCAGTGATAAGGAAGGGTGGGAAAATCCGACCTGTGAGGAAGGCTGTATTGTGGAAAATTGATCAGGTTCAACTGTGGTGTTAGTGAAACAATTTTTAGAATTCCATAGACTGCAAGAAAATCAAATTACCCAATACTTAAGGGAATAAATCCAGATTGTTCACTGGAAGGCCTGGCAGTAAAACTAAACTGCTTTGGCCACGTAATGAGAAGACAGGATTCACTAAAAAGAGCCTGATGCTGAGAAAGACTGAAGACAAAAGAAAAAGGGGAACAGCATAGGATAAGATGTATATATAGACATTGCTACTGAAATAATGAATATGAATTTGCAAGAATTCATGGAAGAAG
>NC_056741.1:9567686-9615186 GCF_019279795.1 Protopterus annectens | reverse complement strand
TCTACAGGAGCCACACTTTCAATATTCTTACTATAGATCACTGTCTACAGGTGCCACACATCTGATATTCTTTGTATAGATCACTGTTTACAGGGGCCACACTTTTGATATTCTTTCTATAGATCACTGTCTACAGGTGCCACACTTTCAATATTCTTTCTGTAGATCACTGTCTACAGGTGCCACACTTTTGATATTCTTTGTATAGATCACTGTCTACAGGTGCCACACTTTCAATATTCTTTGTATAGATCACTGTCTACAGGTGCCACACTTTTGATATTCTTTCTATAGATCACTGTCTACAGGTGCCACACTTTTGATATTCTTTGTATAGCTCACTGTCTACAGGTGCCATACTTTGAATTTTCTTTGTATAGATCACTGTCTATAGGTGCCATACTTTTGATATTCTTTGTATAGATCACTGTCTACAGGTGCCACACTTTCGATATTCTTTGTATAGATCACTGCTGCAGTAGTCCTTACTACTGGCACTTTTGCTGTAGAAGGTCCAGTATCTGGTCTGAGTTCCAAAGCTTAGTGCCCCACACCTCCTGGTTGGATGAACACTTCCCCATTAGGGATATCAGGATGTTCCCTACATTAACCTTATATCTGCCCATGCCTTTTTAGGTATTTCTCACTGCAGTTCAAAAAGTATGCCTCACCTTTTTCTTTCTGTAATCCAACATGGTTTGACCAGCTCCAGAGGTCAACATGATAAGTGTCCTACTGGGGATTTCCTTACTTGCTAAATTTACATTGTTACTAATACTGTGTAATTGACAGGATCAGATGTCCAGTTAGCTAGATTAAGGTTATGTCCACCCCTCAGATGGAAAGTAGGTGCTCTTGTGATAGACAATTTGTACTCAAAGGATTCTACAGTTTGAGGGGTTTTGATTGAGATCTATAGCATGATATGGGCAGTGATATGGGGTCTTTTTAGAGTTTATCTTGAAAACGTCTGGGAGAAGAAATCATTCCAAGCAAAACTGTTTAGATCAGGAGAAACTCAAGGTTTGCCTTGTAATGCTGCAGCATTTTCCAGTTCATTGCCAACCACATACATCCTGTCTATGAAGTGCTTGGATATGTTTTGTAGGAAGGAGGTGATCATGGACTCCAGTGAGGTGACCGTGGTATCTAATGTCAATGCTTGGTTTAAAGATGCAAGTTCCAGTGAGGCACATTCACAGCCCAAGGTCCTAGTATGTCAGAGGTCCAATATATCTGGCAAAGCCCCTTCAGAAGCCATCATACCTGTGGACTAAGGCATTCTTTACCAAGCTGAAAGCCCTTGTAAGGAATTTGGGACCATATGTCCTACCTTTGGTGTCTGCAGCTGAAGCATGTTTTATTGTCTGGGAAAAGAGAGATGATGCACCCACTATTATGGTTAGGGAGAACATGGAGGATGGGAGCACAGAGGACTAGTATTCCTACTTCTCCAAGAGGAGAAAACGTTGAGAGAAGAAAGGAGCCACTTTTGAGATTTTAAGTATTTTGCTTCAGATTATTTGTTAGGTTTTTCTGCATTGCCGCCTACTTTTGAGCATTTTCTGGCTTGTTAAACTTGATTTCTGTGTTGGTAACTGTATTTAGAACACAACCTAGAGCTAATTACTGAATTTCCTGCCTGCACTTATTTTTAAAATTGTTTTATTTCTTAAAACTTGCATTTTATCTGTCTCTGGCCTAGCACTCAAGTGTGGGGTCATTTACTGCACTGTTCTAACTTGTTGATACTTGTGAACCTCTGCTTTTCTTAAAAAAAACCCCAAAAAACAAAACAATCTTGCTTTTTTCCCACTTTTCTGAGATTTAAAAAAGTTCAGTTACAAATTTTCTGTTCTGAACTGTTTGTAAGTTTCTTGGAGGCCATTGTTTGCTTGGGCTAAAGGGAAGTCTCTGTGTTCATCAGTGGCAGTGATAAACATTGAGCAGCCTGCCTGCCCCTGTGGGAGTGGTTACTGCCTTGGAACTGTAGTTTTATTGGCCATTTTGGGTCAATTCCTAACTTCTTGATCTCCCTCTCTTAAAACCCTCTTTTGTGCGGTTTTTCGCATTTTTGCACATAGCGCAACATCGGGCAGCACCGCCTAATTGGGTTTAAACTATTCCTGGCTCCACAAAGTCTGCTCTTCACTTTTTCCCTTAGAACTGCTCTATCTCTCAAATTAAATGCCATATTCTCATTCTAAGGCCCTTCACTGGTTCAAATAAGTAATTTTACAAGTTAGCACTAATAAACCATAAGCACTACTTACTCTTATACTCTCTACGATTACCTTGTCCCCTATTGGTCCATTTTAATTCAGTTCCCTATATTACTCTAGCATGTCCAAAGGTCAGTCAATGGTTTCCTCTCCAGTCCAGCTGGTGAATCTGGGAATTTTAACGCAATGTTACAACTGTCTCATGTACACGGACAACCCTCTCCTCCTCCAAACAGGTTCAAATATATGTGAGAGATGCAACCATATAGCCAAACTGGAGGCTGAGCTCTCTCATCTCAAAACTGGTGTAACCAGTCAGGAGGAGAAGGTAACCTCACACAACACAATTCCAGTATCACATAGTCCCACCACAACAGCGAACCAAACACATAAAAACACAAAAACATACTTGGAGGCTCTAAATAAAAATCTACCTAAGCAACAGAGACCTCCAAAGCAGACATCCAAGCAAACGCTACCCCAAAACAAAACATGTACAACACATAGCACACAAAGTCACAGCCCTTAAGGCTGAATAACACACCTGATACTCTTGTAATATGTGATTCTATTGTCAGACACACTGACGTCCCGCTCACCAGGCTGAATAAAGAGAAGGTCACAGTGAGCTGCATGTCGGGCGCTAGGATCTGCCACATAATGCAAGCACTCAGGTCACTCCAAAGCAAATACAAATATGACTCAGTCATTGTACATGCTGGCGTGAATGACCTGAGACGTACCTCCCTCGACTACATGAAAAGAGACACAGACACACAATCTAGTATATACTTTAAACAATTTGCGCTAAATAAATGTAAGTTCCAGTTACGTTGGCAATTGTATAAATGTTTATTTAACACCATCTCTATTAACATTTTGATACGCACAGTTTCTTTTGTTTGTCGCTTAAATATGGACCAATTTTTGAACTATACTGAGTTCTATAAAGACCTAAATGCTTACATATGTATTTAGAAGCGCTGAGAATTACATATAAGTCTCTTTAGAAGTAGTGCAGCGTTTGTATTGCCTTTATTTATTTAAGCGCAGAGCTGTAACAGAACTACATTAAGATTGTTCTTTAGTTTAATTTATTATATATACATATTTAGATTTGTATTTTAATTTGCAAACTGCAACATGAGTTATGTGCAAAAAATTTTTTGGTTTAGTACCTGCATTTAACATTATAACACTGTTTTTAACAGTTCGTTATTTGATTTTGGAAGCTATGCATTGCCACTTTAAATGGTTAATGAGACATCAATTTACATAGGGTTTGGTTTCAATCTAAGCAATTTATGTTGTATATAAGCACTGTATTATAGAACTTTTATTTGTCTGATGAAGCGTGGCTGTGACCACGCGAAAGCGCTCACCTTTCAGTCATATCTACTACAATAAAGAAGAGTTTTTACTTTTGCTACGGCTGCCGAGAACTTTATTGAATTGTGGACTTGAAAAGCCTGTTTAACAGCAACTGTTCAGCATTTTAACTACATTGCGTTGAGATCAGGTTTCTGCTTTCTGCATTTATACTTGTTTGTGTTACCTGACCTCTTGGAGTTGCAGTTACCTCTTGGTTTTTTTCTTCATTTACTTTGTGTGGTAACTGCTCTACGCAATGGATTCCACTAATGTAGAACTAGACTACAGACCAGAGTCGAGGGAAGTCTCAGCTATACCAGAAGGATTGCTGCACCACGTTGCTAACCCTTTATTGGCTTTGGAATTAGGTGGGTCAGTTAACATTCCTGCCCCTACCTTACCTGATGAAAATCTTGCTGACTTTAATTTGATTGTGAAAGAATTTGAAGACAAGCTTTATCTACTACAAAGGTACGCCTGGCAAAGGCAACATCTTGAAGCCTCCATACATCATAGAATTGTGCCTCGAGGAATGCGTGTATTTTGCATGCCATCCTATGGAATTAATCATCCAGTGCTTTTGAAAAAGTGGCAGGACCTAAATATTGAACAAGGATTCAGGTACATGTCACTTTTAAATGAATATTTTTTACCTCTTGAGACTAAACTACGTACTGAAATAGATATAACTCACAAAATTTAACTGACAAGTTTAAATCTGATTATGCTAAAAATAGACTGCAAACCATTTTCTCACAAGTGAATTCTTTTAGTGAGAAACTGAAACAAATTAAACTGAAAAAGTTGCAGAGGGACTTTAACGATTTCCAAACTGGTCAGATTTTTGTCTGGCCTAGACATAATAATGTACAAACTCAGTCACAAAGGCCAGTCTCCTTACCAAATGCTAATGACAATGTTTTAATTATTGATGCTGCTTCTACATCTGTTGGAGTTTCAGCTCCGTCTCCTTTACCCATAACTGATAATAACTTTGCTCTACCTAGTGAGACGGACTTTCCTAGATTGACTGCTTATTCTGCAACACCACCTCCTAACCAACTAGCTTTTGCTAATATGCACAATGATGTTCGTTTAGGTGTAAAACCTAAACAGACTCAAGAAACAAGCCGTTTTTTACCCTATCCCATAAAAACACAGTACCAAGGGAGAGGGCGCTCCCAGAGCAGAGGGCCCAGAAAAAGGAAAAATTCAGAAGAGAGATATGGAACGAATCGAAGGCAAAGGATGTGACTGACATATTTGTTAATTTATCTAATTGTGATTTGTGTACATCAGATATTAGCTTGATTAATAAGGGCTTAAATTTTATACCAGCACAATGTAGCAACTTGGCTGATGTTTTATGTGAGCTACGAGTTTTTTGCAGAAATGTAGCCCTTAAAATGTTTTTTAAAAATGCTTCTACAACACATAATACTGAAATTTCACAAACAGAATGTGTGTCATTAAGACAAAAGAGTAATTTTTCACCTCCTCTACCCTTCAGCATTGACTGCTTCCTTAAGGCCTGTGAGAGAGATTTTTATAAACTTTTTTCTACCAAGAAAAACAAAGTAGTTTACGTTAATTTATCCTCTGGAGAAATGGCTTCTTTGAAAAAGTTCAAACAATTTCCTGATATCACATTTAGACCTGCAGACAAAGGTGGTGGTATTATAGTCATGAACACTGTAGACTATGTTACTCTGATGTTAAATATGCTTTCAGACCAAGACACTTACTCCATTATTTCTCAGGAAAAAGTCCATTCTATTATAACTAATGTACATGCCACTCTGTATGACCTTTTAATGTGCCGACAAATTACACCAGAAGAATATAGGTACTTATACATTGAATTTCCTACTACTCCCATAATAAAAGGTTTGCCCAAGATTCACAAACAGGTGCATCCCATACCGCTTAGGCCTATAGTATCAGGCTCTAATTGGGTAACTGCTACTATTTCGACAGCTCTTGAAAAATATCTTAGGCCTGTAGTGGATTTAGTTCCAACTCTATTAAAAGACACTTATGATTTACTAAGCAGCCTTGAGGATGTAATATTGAGTACTGGGAAAGATGAGTATATGCTGATAACTTTAGATGTAAAGAATCTTTTTACGTCCATCCCCAATGATTTGGGTTTGGAAGCAATTAGAGAACTGCTTGTAAGAGACACTAATTTTTCTTCTGATAAAATTATATTAATTTGTCAGCTTTTAGATTTAGTGCTTAATAATAACATCTTTATGTTTAACAGCATGACGTATTTGCAGACATGGGGTGTAGCCATGGGCACCCCATGCGCAAATACGTATAATTTAGTGTGGTCCTAAATTGGGAAAAAGAGCATTTGTTCACCAATCCTGACTTTAATAAAATCAAGTTCTACAAACGTTTTGTAGACGATGTCTTCCTGATTTGGCAAGGTACCTTAGAGGAATTTACATGTTTCTTACACCATCTAGAAACCACCACTAGTTATTTGAAATTCACACTGGAAGCATCCACGAAACAAATTGAATTCCTGGATGTCACTTTGATGCTCACTGAGCAAGGAAAAATTATGTCCTCTATATATAGGAAACCTACTTGGACTAACACACTACTCCACTATAGCAGCATGCACCCTAGGCATATGTTCCCAGGAATAGTTAAAAGTCAGTTTACTAGGCTGACTAGACTTTGCCAGGAAAACACTGTTTTAGAAAAAGAATCTGACCTATTAGAGCAATTATTTTTAGATAGAGGATACAATTTTAAGCTTGTCAACTCCATTAAAAACAATACTATACATATTACAGAATTTACACCACTTACTGTCAAGAAATATACTTCTTTTAAATATAAAAATAGCAATGGTAATATAAAAATACCATACATTTTAAAATACACCAGTGATGTAAAATGCTTGGAGACTGTTATACGGAATAACTGGAATATTTTACAGACAGATTCATTAGTATCCAGTCTAGTAGGAAATTTTCCCTCCTTTTTATATAAGAATTGTCCCAATTTGAAACAAATTTTATGCAAAGATATTGCACCAAACATCTTGAAATCCACACAAGCAATGGGAACAGCTTCTTGTGGTTCCTGTACCAGGTGTAAAATGATTTGCTTAGACCCTACCTTTACTCATTCCACTCTAGGTTTTACTTACTCTATTAATGTTGCTGCTACTTGTCAAACTAAAAACCTGGTTTATTTAGCAACCTGCACAAAATGTACAGCATTTTACATTGGGTTAACAAAAAGGAGGTTAACTGATCGTATATACGATCATTTATATGAAATAAAGAAAAAAATAGATACTAATGCACTAGCACAACATATAATAGAACATAATGAACATCATTTTCTGTTTAGGGTACTTGAAAAGATAGAAATAAATCCCAGAGGCGGAGATAATTTAAATAATTTAGCCCTAGCAGAATTAAAATGGATTCTGAAATTTAATGCTCATAGTCATCCAGGTTTGAATACTTCAGTCTCCATTAAACCTGTTTTAAATAATAGGAAACGTTAACACTACTGTTTAATTATTACTTACGCACACTTAGTTATATGTTTTTTCTCATTAATTTTAATTTTAAAGTTATGATATTAGCTAAATAATTTAACATATATTTTTATAATATTTTACTTGCATTCCCTAGGTAATTAACATATTTAATTAACATTATATCAAATTATTTATCTGTTTTAATATATAGTTCTATATTGGAGCTATGCTATATTAATCTAAATTATATTATTTTTCCTTATATAGATTTTGTTTACTAGCTTTAAAGCAATGTAAACATTATGATATAAAATTTACTTACTTATTCATCTATTTATTTATTCATCTATTCACTTACTCATTCACCCATACATTCACTTATGTAATTTTAAACTGTATGGTCCTATTTCTTAGTATTATACTTTTTAGCATTGCTATACGTTTCTCAACCCTACAGTTATTTATGCACTACTAGGTACGTTCATACTTCAAGCTGTTAGCACATTTCAATAGATCCTGCTATGGACTCTATTTAAATTGAGATATGTTTTAAAAAAGTTATATATCACTTGATCTGAGTTCCGAGTTGCATTCTTTGATGTCTTAATAATTACCTTTATAGTAAGACTTATTCAAGTATATTAAAAAGCCCTATAACATAAAATCCTCTTGACTTGATTTGCGTTTAAAAAGACATCGATAGAACTCATACTCATTATGTAAACACAAAAGTTTTTTAATTATTAATATATATATCTATATATATATATATTTTTTAAAAAATGGTTTATGATAATCTAATGAACATTTTTATACAGTTTTAAACATGAATAATTTACATCAAATGAATATATGCTTTGGTTACGATGGTAACCATTTAAAAGCTTATATAGTGTTACATTCATCAATATTTTAATGTCTAAAGTTTTTATTATATGTGTTCTTTATTGTTTTATTGTTCTTTCTATTGTGCTTTTTTTCCTTCTTCTAAGCATGAATCATTTGTTGAACTATGTCAAGTTCCTTTAACGCTTACTTGCTTGCTTAGTTATACTGCTAAACGCAAATGAGCCCTATCATGGCTATATTTGTTAGCTGTCAATTTTTAGTTACACAGTGTTATATTATTTCCAATTATTAACAAGTTTCATGACAGTTTGCTTTATCCATTATATATACAATCTAGTATATACTTTAAACAATTTGCGCTAAATAAATGTAAGTTCCAGTTACGTTGGCAATTGTATAAATGTTTATTTAACACCATCTCTATTAACATTTTGATACGCACAGTTTCTTTTGTTTGTCGCTTAAATATGGACCAATTTTTGAACTATACTGAGTTCTATAAAGACCTAAATGCTTACATATGTATTTAGAAGCGCTGAGAATTACATATAAGTCTCTTTAGAAGTAGTGCAGCGTTTGTATTGCCTTTATTTATTTAAGCGCAGAGCTGTAACAGAACTACATTAAGATTGTTCTTTAGTTTAATTTATTATATATACATATTTAGATTTGTATTTTAATTTGCAAACTGCAACATGAGTTATGTGCAAAAAATTTTTTGGTTTAGTACCTGCATTTAACATTATAACACTGTTTTTAACAGTTCGTTATTTGATTTTGGAAGCTATGCATTGCCACTTTAAATGGTTAATGAGACATCAATTTACATAGGGTTTGGTTTCAATCTAAGCAATTTATGTTGTATATAAGCACTGTATTATAGAACTTTTATTTGTCTGATGAAGCGTGGCTGTGACCACGCGAAAGCGCTCACCTTTCAGTCATATCTACTACAATAAAGAAGAGTTTTTACTTTTGCTACGGCTGCCGAGAACTTTATTGAATTGTGGACTTGAAAAGCCTGTTTAACAGCAACTGTTCAGCATTTTAACTACATTGCGTTGAGATCAGGTTTCTGCTTTCTGCAACTGTCTCATGTACACGGACAACCCTCTCCTCCTCCAAACAGGTTCAAATATATGTGAGAGATGCAACCATATAGCCAAACTGGAGGCTGAGCTCTCTCATCTCAAAACTGGTGTAACCAGTCAGGAGGAGAAGGTAACCTCACACAACACAATTCCAGTATCACATAGTCCCACCACAACAGCGAACCAAACACATAAAAACACAAAAACATACTTGGAGGCTCTAAATAAAAATCTACCTAAGCAACAGAGACCTCCAAAGCAGACATCCAAGCAAACGCTACCCCAAAACAAAACATGTACAACACATAGCACACAAAGTCACAGCCCTTAAGGCTGAATAACACACCTGATACTCTTGTAATATGTGATTCTATTGTCAGACACACTGACGTCCCGCTCACCAGGCTGAATAAAGAGAAGGTCACAGTGAGCTGCATGTCGGGCGCTAGGATCTGCCACATAATGCAAGCACTCAGGTCACTCCAAAGCAAATACAAATATGACTCAGTCATTGTACATGCTGGCGTGAATGACCTGAGACGTACCTCCCTCGACTACATGAAAAGAGACACAGAGGAGCTCTCTGATCATGTAGCCCAGGCCGGTATGACCCTGACCTTGAGCAGCATCTTACCCTCACCTAGAATGATGCCACAGTATAAAGACAAAATGATCGATTTTAACAATTGGCTAAAATTTTGGTGTCATTCAAAGGGGATCCAGTGTCTGTCAGCCTGGGATGACATGCTCGACAAGCCATGTTGCTTCACTAGGGATGGCTTGCACCTGTCACCCCTGGGCTTTCAGATATTGGCAAAGGCTCTTGCCACCCCCATAGTGCCTTTTTAGGCAAGGCTCAAAAGTCAAACCCACCTCCATAGACAGCACAAGGAACAAGAAACTAAGGGTAATGCTGCTAAATGCCAGAAGTCTTAACCTCAAGATACATGCACTCAAAGCTCTCCTCAGTATGGAGAACATCGATATCTGTGCAGTGACAGAAATCTGGTTCAAGGCTCCACAGAGCACCCCAGCACTACCAGGTTATACCTCATATCATGCTTTTCGGCCCCCAAACCTGGACCTAACCACAAAAGGAGGGGGAGTTTCCATATTTATCAAGGATATCCACACCTCTAGGTTAGTGGCATTGCACGAAGTATCGGAGACAATCCATGTGCAACTGACAGTGGGCAATACTGCTTTTCAGTTTATAGCATCCTACAGACCACCCTCTCAAAGTCAGGAATCCCACTCGGCTTTCCTGAAAACATTGGAGAACATGAAGATCTCATCGAACACCATTATACTGGGTGACTTCAACTACCCAAACATAGACTGGGAGCACTACTCAAGCCCCAGCACCTTAGCCCAAAGGTTCCTGGAAATTATAAACTCAAATGCTACGGAACAACTAGTCACCACTCCCACAAGAGGGGAAAACATACTAGACCTGATCATTACCAACATGGGGACTCTATGCTCCATACCAGAAGTATATCCCTCATTGGTAAGATCAGACCATAAGTTAATTTCACTGGATATCCACATCCCGACCCCACCTCCAGCCCAGAAAACCACAGTGAAAAACTTCTCAAAAGCGAACTTCACACTTCTCAGAACCGAAGTGGAATCCTTCAAGGCCCCAGGGCCAGTGGAAACTATGGCCCAAACTGCAGAATCCTATATAAATGCATTCAACGGACATCTCCAGGAATGCATGGATCATGCTATCCCAAACAAAATCAAGACCCAATCATCCAAAGGCAGGCGTCCAGTCTGGTGGACCCCAGCCATAAATAAACTGTACAACAGAAGGAGGAAGCTACTACATGATAGAGCAAAATCCCTAAAAGGGAAGGCATCTCTGATCAGTACTAGCAAAAATTACGATCCCTCATAAAATCCTCCAAGGCCAGCTTCAAGAGAAAAATTGCACAGGACACTAAAGACAATCATAAGGCTTTTTTCAGTTATGTTAGGAACCTGGGATGCAACTCCCAGACTTGTTCTGAGTTGATTCTAAATGACAAAAAATACACTGAACCCACATACATCGCCAATATCCTGGCAGACAGGTTCAGTGCAAACTTCTCCACCCCCCCTCCAAAAGAGCAAGTATCTATCCCGGCAGAGTGCAGCCTCCCAAACATCTCTGATGCTCAGGTGAAGGCCGCCCTCTTCAAAGCAAAATACACTGCTTCCATGGGACCAGATGGCGTCCCGGGTTGCGTCCTACATGAACTCCAAGAAGAACTAATCCCTCAAGTAAAACTGCTGTACAATCTCAGCCTCACTACAGGATATGTGCCCAAAGAATGGCGTACAGCAACAGTGGTCCCACTCCACAAAGGTGGCGCCTCTGCAGACCCTGGAAACTATCGCCCCATAAGCCTGACTAGCCTAGTCTGCAAGGCTATGGAGAGGATCATCATGGAACTCATAAACAAAGACATTGGGGACCTACAGACACTAGATCCTACCCAATTTGGCTTTGTCAAGGGCAGATCCTGCCTTTTGAACCTGGTCGACTTCTTCAAAACAGTCACCAAGGCCATAGATGAAGGGAAGGTAGTCCACACAGCCTATCTGGACCTCGCAAAGGCATTTGACACAATACCCCACTCGGGCATCATAGATAAGCTATCCAGCCTAAATATAAACCCCTATGTCACAAGATGGGTCACAAACTGGCTCAAAGACAGAACCCACAGAGTCAGAGTTGCTGGAGCCATGTCAGACTCGAAACCGGTCACAAGTGATGTCCCACAAGGTTCTGTCCTGGGACCTCTCTTGTTCGGTATTTACTTTTCTGAGGTACAGGCCAATGTGGGAGGACTATGGCTCACCAAGTTCACAGATGACTGCAAACTGGGCGCCATAATTGACTCTCCAGCTGACACAAACATCCTTCAAAAAGGTCTCAGAGACGGATAACTGGTGCCAGAGCCATGGTCTAAAGCTAAATGCCAAAAAGTGTATAGTCATACCCTTTGGCAAAAACAATGTGCCCACAAATTACCACATAGGTGGTAACCCATTAAGTACAGAGAAAGTAATTAGGGATCTGGGGACCCAAGTTGATAGCAATCTCTCCTTTGACAACCACATTGCCAAAGTGGTTAGAAAGACCTTCTACATAGCCCACCTCATCATGAAAGGATTCACATCTAGATCAAGAGAGGTAATAGTGCCCCTTTATTCGTCCCTCATCAGGCCCATCATAGAATAAAATGCCCCCTTTGGGATGTACCTTACCCGACACCTGCAGCAATTAAAAAGACCCCAAAAGTACCTCACCAGGAGGATCAAGGGACTCAAACAGATGCCATATGCTGCTCGGTTAAAAAAACTCCAGCTGTACTCAGTTGCATACCGCCTACTTCGAGGCGATCTATGCCTGACATAAAAAGCTATGTCCAACTCAGACTTAATGGACATGCTCCACCTCAGTAAATCTAAATCCCTTAGAGCCACGCACTCGAGGGACTTGAACCTCAGCACAGAAATAAATAGAACATGCTGGAGGGACAGATGCATAACCCAGAGGCTCCCTTCGCTCTGGAATAGAATTCCAATTCATGTTAGGCAGAGCACCTCACTGACTCTCTTCAAGAAGAATCTTGATGAGTGGATGGGGGATCGTAGGTTTGTCCTGGGGATTACTTCTGTGTCACTATTAGACAGAGGCACAGTAAACTAAACTTTAAAAAGGGCACAGTATACTCAAATCAAGGGGTGGTGTAAGCCAAACACAATCGGACTAGGCTTATAAATGCCCCAGGACAGATAGCCTAGTATGAACCTATGAACCTATGCACCTATAAATTCCTGGCCTACAAGGCAGCAGTCTCACTAAAGTGGACCCAGGAGCTCAAACATAAGGTGACCACCCTATTTCCCTGCAGTTGATTTGTCTTTGGGTAATGGGTGGGTCCCCAAACAACTCCCCTGGGCTGTTACTCATGAATGGATCTTCTTGACTCAAGGACTCATTCAGTTCCTGTATGGACTGCAGCCACATTCCACCCAACCGCCAATGTCTAGAATAGCTTCTGCCAAGAAAAAACAGGAACCCTCATGAGATAGGGATGATGACTCCTCAGAGAGTGAGAAGTAAGACTTGGTCTACTCCTTCTAAGTGTTGTCTTCCTTTGGCTATGACACAGTCACTGATCACACAGTGTCCTGTACTTCAACCACACATGAAATATCATTTGGAGACAGTCTGCAGAATAAAGGAGCACTTCAAATGGTAGTAAAAAGAGGTATTGGATGCCAAAAAATGGTATCTGTGGTATCTAGTCTTGGCAGCAGCAGAGATTGCATTCATAGCACATTCCAACGAAAGAAACACCCTGGACCCCTGCTCATAGGAAACCTGATAGGTTCCATAGGGTCCAACAGTCCAATGAGTTTCTCTAGAAAAATCCTCCAGCAAGTGTCAAAAGTAGTTCCTTCGCACAATATTCTTCGCAATCATACAATCATAAGGAAAGCAGAGTGCTGGACTTGAATAAGGAAGAATGTGTACACAACTGCCTCCAAAGTGTTTTGGAGTTTCTAATAACATGACAGAAATGGACCCCATTTCTAAGTCAGTGTACAATTAAAGTTCATGAAATTAGAATTGTTTCAGTCTTTGATGTTAGCCAAAAGTGCTCTTCATAGCATCTGCAATGTGCCAAAAAGTGCTTCCTTTTGCAATTCATGTGGAATTATATGTATTGGTAACATCCATGGAGGCATCCTTCCCAAGAGGAGGTAGAGATGTGCTTGTAATTCACCATGGACTGTTTTAAAAACTAGGTGGAGGGAGATGTTTCAGCATCCCCATATCAAACCGTATCCCTTCCAAAAATGATGTTCCTTGGGTCCTTACTAGATTCCAACACACAAAGAACCTATCTCCTCCCTAGAGAAGGTGGAATGACTAGTTCAATACTTCCAGCAGATGACTTGAGAAACAATAATTACAGCCAGAAAACTCCTGAGGGCACTGCAGTTTATGATGTCTGCTATGGTGATGGTTCTCATGTTCATGTTTCACATTAGGAAACTACAGTGTTACCAGAAGACAACATTCTCAGTTCCTGGAAAACGAGATCCCTATGTTACCCTTCATTTCCAAAGAGCTGCAATGGTGGTCCTACCAGGTCAAACTGAACCACAGAGTAATGTAAACATAAGCACCATGGATGCTTCAGACTGAGTTTGGGGAGAAAACATACTGCAGGTACAAAGTACCTGGGATACAAATCAAAGAAGAAGCATATCGATGTAAAGGAGATGGTGCCCCTGATACAGGCATTTACAACCTTCAAGTCCATTGGGAACAGAGGGGTTTGAAGATGACAAGACAGAACCAAGGGGGAACTTGCTCCAACCCCAGGGCAGGCTGACTATGACTGCCTAGGATATAAAATTTCAACACCAGATGATCCTAATGGCAGCCAAGTGTCTGTCCCAGCTGAACTCAGGGCAGAACAGCAATTTAATTACTACAAGAACTCATGTAGTGAGACCCCTGTTTAGTGTTCCATAAAGGCAAGGTTAATCTTAGAGTCACCTCATCTTTATGCCAAAAGTATCTGACTCAGTTCATCCTCAACCAAACTATCCTGCTTCTTGTTTTCTTCCCTAAACCTCAGACGAAGTGAGAAGGAATAACCCCCTGTATTTGCACAGACAATTTGAGATACAGCCTAAATAAAACCAAGAACATCAGAACCTCAATTGTATGACCCACTGGAACTCATACATGTTACCATAAACAGGGTGGAGTATGATATCCTTGCAACCTATAGGTCCCACACCATGTCCCAGGAAACCCATACTACCTATTGCAATGTACTAGAGTCCCTCACCATTCAACCCAATGTGATATTCATGGCGGATTTCAACTACCTCTCTATACATTGGGAATCCTACACCACTTCTAATGCACAAGACCAACTATTCCTAAATGTTGTTAATTCCAACATCCTGGAACAATTTATCCATTCTTCTACCCGAGGTACAAACATCCTTGACCTTGTACACACAAACACGGGGTGCCAATTTTCCTCATCCAATGTAATATCTTCAGTCATCAAATTTGACTATAAGGCAGTATTACGTGAAATAAAAATTAAAGCTAGATATCCACTAAAATCAAAAACCTTTAGGAACTATTCCAAGGCTAACCTCTCTCTACTAAGCAACACCTTGGCTAAATTCCAAGCACCATCAAACCCAGTAAACATTATAGCATACAATGAGCTATTTATAAGATCTCTGTACAGCCATATTGATAGCTGTATAGACCAAGTTGTGTCCACTTGTATAAAGAATAAGTTAAACTCAAAAGACAAGCCATCCTAGTGGAATCACAATATCAATCGATTATAAAACAAAAGAACAAAAGAAAAAAATCTTGGTCAAGAATAGGAGGAACAAAGCCATACATAATAAAAGCTGCCTGATCAATCTAAGCAGGCATCTAAGAGGGTTAATTAATACTTCAAAGGCTAAATTTGAGGCTAAAATAGCTTCTCAGGCAAAGAACAACCACAAAGCTTTCTACAGCTATATCCATAACCTCACAGGAAATACACAACAATACATAGAGCCTATTGTAGATGGCATCCTCCACACTGAACTGCAGGCCATTGCCAATCGTTTGGTTGACAGATTCAGCTCAAATCCCCCACCCCACTCCCCTGATAGTTCAAAGAAAATACCTTAGAACACAATCACCCTAAGCATTACTCTAAGCATTACTGTTGAACAGGTCATAAATGCAATTTCCAAGGCTAAAAACACTGCAATCATGGGTCATGATAACATTCCAGGCTGTTTATTTTATTTTATTTTATTTTACATTTGTTGACCGGGCTAGTCTAACTGGATATATGTCCATTTTCAGTAGAGGCCCGGGGAGATAAGCTCCAGGACAGAACAATGAAAATAACACACAACAAATAAACAACAGTAAACAAGAGTTATATTTACAATGCATATTACAGGTTAACACAGAAAATTCAGTGAGGACAAACAGCCTAGCAGTACAGAATGCAGGCATTATACAGCATATGGGTACAATATATAATATTCTAGATGGAGATAGTAATTATGGTCAATAAGGAAGGAATAACAGTTCGTGAGTAGTAAGGGTAGGTAGAGACAAGTTTGAAGAGACAGATGACTATATGTTTAATAAATAGTATGAAACATGACCACTCTGGTCCACTTGAATCACTTTTCAGCAGGAGCCATCAGTCAGGTTTTGTGTCCAAGGAATGGAAGATGGCTACAGTCATTCCCCTGCACAAAATATGTCCAACCTCTGATCCAGGTAACTACAGGTCCAATAATTTTAACAGCCTCATATGTAAGGCCATGGAAAGAATCATCATGGACATGATAAATGAGGACATAGGTGACCTGCAAACACTGGACCCATCACAGTTCAGCTTTGTTAAATGAAGGTCATGCCTGTAAAATCTAGTGGACATTTTTGAGGGGGTCACAAAGGCATTGGATGAAGGTAAGACTGTGCACACAGCTTACCTTGACCTGGCCAAGGCTTTAGGTACAATACCACACTCAGGCATTGTAGACAAGCTCACTAATTTAGGTGTAGATCTTTTCATCACCCACAGGATAATCAACTGGTTCACTGATAGGACCCAGGAGGTCAAAATAGGTGAGGCCACATCCACCAAGAGGTCAGCCACTAGCAGAGTATCCTGGGGCTTTGTACTGGGCCTGCTCCTTTTTGGCATCTACTTCTCTGAAATAGAAGCAAATGCTGAAGGTTTATGGCTGACTAAATTTGCAGATGATTGCACGCTGGAAGGTTATCATCAACTCCACTGCAGACACTAGCATTCTTCAAGAAGCTCTATCTCTGGCTAAAAAATGGTGCCAATTCATGGTCTTAAACTGAATGCTAAGAAATGCATAATTGTACCTTTTCAGAAGTGAACCATTCCAGCTAATTTCCATTTTGATAATACACCCCTAAGAGTCAACCCACTGGTCAGGGATTTGGGTAAGCATGTAGAAATTAGTCTTAACTTCGACCACCATGTAGCCACAGTGGTGAGGAAATCTTTATGTTGCACAACTTATAAGCAGGGGTATGGTGTCTAGATCCAAAGAGGTCATTATCCTACTGTACTCCACCCTTATCATACCAATCACAGAGTGCAATACTCTCTTTGGTATTTACCTGACCAGGCATATGCAGCAACCCGAACAACCTCAGAGGTTCCTTACAAAAAGAATACAAGGTGTAACAAACATGCCTTATGCAGAGCACCTTAAAGCCCTCTCCCTCTACTCAGTCTCCTATAGATTCCTGAGGGGTGATCTATGCCTGGCTTACAAGGCATCTGCAAACCGTTCACCTATGAATCTCTTTCATATTCATAAGTCAAAGAGTACCAGAAATACAAGGTCTAGGGACCTGAATTTTGCCTGTGACTTAAACAGAACAAGCTGGAAAGACAGATATGTGTCCCAGAGACTGCCTGTCCTATGGAACAGGCTTCACATTCATGTGAAGTTGTGTTTCTTTATTACTCAATTTAAGCACAAAATAGATCAGTGAATGGGGGATATGAAATTTACACCAGGACTGGCACCCATGTCCCTAATGGACATAGGTAGCTTATAAATGACTGGCTGTCAATGTCCTAATTGGTTACAGGACATCATTATTATTTCGGGAAAACTTGGCATGGTTAGAAAGCCCCCCCCCCCCGGGTCATTAGCCTTGTAACAGTTGATGAATCTATGAGTCTATATTTGATGCCCTTGGCATCCAGGAAAAGTGAAAAGCAGCTTTTAGGCAGACAATTTCTAAGTTGCTGCATCTTGTTCAGTTATTCTCACCATTGAAAGGTTGGAAGGGATCATGAAAGTCTATGGTACAAAGGATATGGCACCACTCTGGTCAATCTGAGGGGGGAGTGAATATACACACTATTCTTGATGTAGCTCCCATCATCAGTCCACAGCTTTGATAAATATTGTAGACTAAACTTTGCTTCCAAAGCTAGCATAGGGTTTGCAAATATCTCATGGAGCTCAAACCTACCAACTTATCCTTATTGGTAGTCTCCTATGCTCTTGGAATCATGTTAGTACTTATGACTATTGCAACAGTCACTTATACAATGACCACAGTACAATTGTGTAAGCACTTACCACAATATTAGATGTTTCAGCAGATAACTGAAGTAATTCTAATTTCCTCTACCATCTCCTTTTCTCCTCTTCGGCATCCTGGACTGGGGTAGGGTACCATCTTTCTGTCTAACTATGCCTTTTTCCCTTCTTCTTTTTCAAGGCCTTAGGATCACCAGACTTATCATGTTTGTATGCCTGAGGCCTGCTTGGGTGAATATTCTACTATCATCGTGGAAAAAAATGCTTTAAAATGGTATGGATAGAATTTCCTGATGTCCCAAAGGGATGGATGCCTGCAAGGCCTGGAGGGAAATAGCACTGAGTTCTAGAAATCATATGTTAGGCCTTCTGTAGTGGAAGTGTCAGTAGTAAGTACTACTACTACAATAGTAATCTACTCAAACATTTGATATTATGGTAGTTTTTTTATGCAACTATACTTCCTTCAGATGGTCAATACCCTTTGCAATTCTTGCTATGGTAGATGAAGCAATAAACAGACTGTTAAAAGTAAAAATCATAAATTCTGTGAAATATTTGGAATAGGCTTCTTCTTTTATATCTGTATTAAAACCTGGTGAAATTGTTAGGCTGTGTAGTTATCAGAAATTAGCTAACAGTTGCCTTCATAGAAATAAAGACTTTCTCTCCCTCTTGGTAGGAGCCAGCCATTTTCAAAATTAGATATGAGCCTTGTTTGTCAATAAACAGTTTTAGATAATTAGTCTAAGAAATACTTCACCATAAGTTTAAGCTGTAGTAAGAGAATTTAGCAGTCTACGTAACATTGCCATTTGATAGAACCCCCCCACAATCATTAAAAAAACTTTGGCAGTTTATAAGATGTCAATTAAGAGTTTGCAGCTGTGACTGGTTATTAGACAGCTTGCAAACTGTCTTATTGTCTGTCTGTTAGGTTTGTTAAACGTAGTCTAACGACCTTAAAAAGCAGACAGTTTCCAAAGTACCTGTTATGTAAACCTGATTGTGATCACCTAACTAACAGCTTAAAAACTGTCAAACATTTAGTTTAAACAGGCAGGTTCACCATTTACCCAGGCTTATTACAACACTGCATCTCATCTGTTATGTTTAGATGAAATACTAAAAGCTTGGTAAAAGGAATGAAAGTGGTGCAAAACACTAGAAAGGCTGCATACTCAAAATCAACAGGACAACCAAACGCGCAGTGAAAGTCAATCCAGACCACAAAATCTTGTTTAATAACTCCAGGATGCAAGCTACATGTTTTAAGCTAAAATAACTTGTTCAATAGCCTAAAAAAATTAAATAAATAAATAACAAAATAAATAAAAAATAAATGAGTTGCTTTTTTTGAGTTGTTAAACAAGTTCTTTTGGATTAATAAACTACAACTTCCTTCTCGGAGTTATTAAACAAGAGTTCCTGGTCTGGATCGGCTATCACAGTTTTGGATTTTCCTGTTAAAAGGAGTGCCATGTGTTGAAATTTACATTAAAAATATCTTACTTGTTTGAGCCACACCAGAGAAATGCTTGCAGACCTTAGTGTTGAGAGTTGTGCTTACCTTGAAGCAACAAAAAAAAGTATAATGCATGCAGTAGATACCCAGGTTTATGTTCAGTGGAGACTAAAGTAAAAGCTACTCTAGAGACTCCATTTCCAACAAATATTATAAGGTGAAAGCATGTTTGAGTTTACATAATTTTTGTAACAGGTTCTTATCAAATCTAGCCACCTTGGCCAGGATTCATAAATGCTCACTGCATTGTGCTAAGTGAATTTACATGACCTGAACCAAACCTATTTAACATTGCCCCTCACCTTTATTCCAAATATAAGCTGATTAATTGCACTTCAGCTCAAACCAAAACAAAATTAATTGTAAGAATCCTCCCCAAAAATAAGTGTGCATAATTCCCCAATATACTGAAATCCTTTTAGCAGGAGATATACACCCTAAACCTGGTACCGCTTATCACAATGAACACAAAAATAATTCTTTCCCATATACTTCTGTAACCCAACAAGAGCCAATCCTCAACTCTGGTGATCTAATTTTTGTTCCAATAAATGTTAAAAGTATAAGAAATAAAAATGATGAACTACATGCCTGGATAATGCAACATAAGCGTGATATTCTTGCTGTAACTGAAACTTGGCTTAAACCCAGCATAAATTACTCTGAAGTTATACCTCCTGGCTATAATATCATCCGTGATGACCGTATAAAGAGGAAATGTGGTGGCATTGCTTTAATATTTCCCAGTACCTACCACATTTCCCCTTAAGTAAACCAACACCAAAATTCAGTTCAGCAGCGATTCATATTGTTTTCCTCAAAATAAACAACTATAAACAAATATGTATTACTGCCCTTTGTATCCCTCCTGGTGACAATACAGTTATACTGGAAGATATCCTACATTGGATATCCATAACATTTCCACAGGAAAAAAATACTACTAGATGATATGAATGTCAACTGCTTGGCCATAAACTGTAACTCACCTACATCTACCATGAACTTGTATGGCTTCACACAACTAATTGCACCACACATTATAGCAAGACATCAAATTCTCTATTAGACTGGATCCTAGTATCAGACTCTAGCAAATACTCCATCACAGGTACAATTTCAGACTCTCCCAGTGATCATCTCCCAATCTATATGACTAGACATCTCACACATCCAGTTAAACATCATATTTATAAAACAACATATAACCTTTCCAAGTTTAACCCAGAAATGTTCATTACTACACTGTCATCTATTGACTGGAACTTCATAAAACCCCTCTTCTTAGATGATGCTGTAATTGAATTCAGTACAACTTTTCTAAATATCCTAAATAGCCTTACACCTCATAGAGGGAAGAGACTGAAAACAAATAATGCAATCTGGCTATCCAAAAAGAGAAGAATGCTTATGCAAGATAGAAAAAAACATGGAAAGAATGGCAAAAATATAAAACACCTCAATATCTTGAAATCCTCAGAAGGCTTTGCAATTGTACTAAAAGGCAAATAAATAAAGACAAAAAAACCCCTATACTATAATAACATTCAGAATAATACTAAACACAACCTAAAAAAAAATTGGATATCCATTAAAGTAATCTTACATCTTGGCCGAAAATTCAGCCTAAATCCCTCTCCCGATAACTCACTTCTCGAAGGTACCCTCATGCTACAAGGAAACTAACATCATCCCACTACCTCAGAAAACCACTCCCTCCAACCCTAACAGCTACAGACCAGTTGTTTTGACATCCACTGTTATGAAAAGTTTTGAGAGGCTGATCAGAAAGCATCTTTCATCACGCCTACCTCCTGATTTTGACCCTCTGAAGTTTGCGTGCAGAGCTAACTGATCCACGGCTGATGCCATATCAGTAGCACTACACATCTCCCTGCATTTAGAGGGCAAAGACAACTATGCGAGGATGCTGTTCATAGATTTCCGCTCTGGATTTAATACGGTGGTAGCAATGCAGATGATAGAAAAACTGGCACATTTAGGAATCAGTAAACATCTCTGTAACTGGATCCTGGACATCCTGATCTAGACACCATAGAGGGTGTTTTCAGGTAAGAACACATCAAAGTGCATCACAATTAACATCAGGGTTCCACAGGGATGTGTTCTCAAGACACTGTTATTCACCATCTTGACCCACAACTGCTATGCTAAGCACAACTCCAACCATATAATCAAGTTTGCTGATGACACCACAGTCGAGGGGCTCATCACAAAGGGGGATGAAAGGGTGTACAGACAGTAGGTGGCAGGCATCTCTGATCAGTTGGTGCGAGGGGAACAACCCTGACCTAAATGTAAGCAAGACCAAAGTGATTATCATCGACTTCAGGGAAAGGAGGACAAACCACCCAGTGCTCAGGATCAATGGTGAGAGTGTGGAGAGGGTTAAGAGTATGACATTCCTGGGTGTACACATATCCAAGGAGCTCTCGTGATTGGGAAACACCATCCAACTGGTTAAGAAAGGGCACAGTAAGAAGCTGAGATCCCTCATAAAATACTCCAAAACTAGTTATGAAAACAAAATCGCCACTGACTCTAAAGACAACCACAAAGCATTCTATAGCTATGGCAACACTCAGATCTGCTCTGAGTTACAGCACAATGGCACTAAATATACAGAACCTTCCTGTAATCATCCATGGGACCAGACATCCCAGGCTGTGTTAATCATAGCTATCATCATGGAACTTATAAACAATGACATTGGTAATCTCCAAACAAACCTGATAGATAAATTGTCACAAGATGGGCCTGGTGTCAAAGCCATGGCCTCACAGTAGTCTCTCCTTTGATAATCACATCAGATTACTGGCCTCAAAGAGATGCCCTATGCAGACCATCTCAAAAACTGCCTCATCACCAACAAGCTGGAGGGATAGATTCCTGTCCCAGAGACTTCCTATACTCTGGAACAAACTACCTGTCTATATCAAACAAAGCTCCTCAAAATCTTTGAACCAATGCCTCCACTTTTTAAAAAGGCTGATAACTAATGTTTATCCTCATATTCTCTTCACCTTCTATAAAGGTACAATAGAGAACATCCTCACCTGCAACTTCACACTGTGGTTTGGAAGCTGCACAGTTACAGAAAGAAAGGCAATACAAAGAGTGGTAAGGGTTGCAGAGAATGTAACAGGTTCCAGTCTTCCATCAATACTTCTTTATTCTGCAAGAAGCATCCAAAAGGCCACCAAATTAATACAAGACAACACACTTCCTGCACATGGGCTGTTTAAGCATCTGGCATTGGGCAGGAGATATGGTAGCATCCACTGCAGGACTACATGATTCAGTAACAGTTTCTATTTAGGTTCATAGGTAGGTACTAGGCTATCTGCCCGAAGGCATTTATAAGCCTAGCCAGAATGTGTTGGCTTTCGCCACCCCCTTAGATTAGTTCCCTGTGCCTCTGTCCAGGAGAGCCACTGAAGTGATAGGTTCATAGGTAGGTACTAGGCTATCTGCCAAATAAACAGCCCTTGCAGGTATTGAACCCAGGACTCTGTACACTATAGTCACAGCAATTAACCACTAAGCCATCTGAACAACTCTACATTGATTAGACTTCTGAACTCGGACAATAGTACCAGGAATCTGGACACATAATAAGTACATTTTTGTTTATTTGTGCAATATATACTTACATATATTCCAAGTAAGTACAATATTTATTTATTATATCCATAGTCAGTATTATTTAACCCACTCAAGTGCAATATTACACAAATGGCCTAGGCATTGTTCAATCTGTAGTGTGTTTTGTATTACTTTAAATGAGGTAGTTAATTTAACTCAGGGTGGGTATTCTTTTCTTATACAAGTGTTGGTAAATGTCTCTGCTCTTTCTTGCGTATATTGGGAGTAGTATTGTATTTGTTAGTTATGTTTATTCCTCTACTTGGATGTGTTGTTTCACTTTCCTTTGTAATCTCAAGAATTGAGCTGATGCACGAAATTTCATTTAAGATAAACATGTAGTTCTAAATGACAATAAAGTTTACTTTGACTTTGAAACTGTAGTACAGTTCAATTATTTTTTATAGATAGTATAGCATTTTTAACCAAGGATTCCTCAACATCCAATCCCAACTCTGCCCAACAGCTACATATCATCACATTCACTTTAACCTTCAAACCTGTGCCTGCATCCTATGTAAAACTACTCTTAAACAAACTTAAACTATGCTCTTCTTCAGCTGATAAACTTCCAAGTGATTACCTAAAAATAACAGTAATCAAATGTCAATAAACAAGTAAGTAGGTAAATAAATGCATGACAAACTGGGATGAGCAGGGTTTGTGCAATTCAGGAAACACATTTACATGATCAGACTGGCTGAAAAACAAGGCACAGCCAAGGTATCTGTTAATGATCATATAATGACCTGTGTTGAGTGCTAATAAAGTAAGAAACATGGCAGAGTGCTTGAAAATCATGTCAGTCATGTGCAACCACTTCATGTATGCATGGTCTGGCAATGAATACAGTCATATGAGTACACTCAAGCAGAGGAAAAGCCACAAATATGTTAGGGGTATTTGTAAATATCTGTAAAAGCAAGAGCCTGTTATGCTGGACTGCATTTAGTTTTACTGCATTAATATATAGTAACTAAGCAGATATGCATAGAAAAATTAATGCACACAAAAATAAACAGAACTTACCTGTGCATAGGCTGGCTGCAATGTACATCAAACATAGGCAGTCCAAGTCAGAATGTGCAAGGACCATGGAATTCTTAACTTGCTTTGCCTAGGTATAGGAGGGGGGTACAGGACTGCATTCTTTTCCTGGGAAGTGCATGAGCACTGCAGACTAACAAATGAATCACTGGAGTTATGGGCAGTGTGTAGAGGTGTGGGGTGGTGGTTAATGAGTCAAAGTGCCTGGCTCACTGGTCGGAATGTTATGGGCTATGGTAGGGTGCTTGTGTAGCTGTAGGAATTTACTTTCTTATTTATTTTAGTTTGTTTACTAGGGTAGTACATTAATCACTGTAGACCATTTGCAGGCACAGTCCAGGGTATTCCAGCAGCATGTTATGCATATATCATGCAGACTTCCCTCTTGTGGCCACTCAAGTTGCACAAAGAGAAAACCATGTAAACATCTTGTTGAGTTCTACATGATGCTGTGTTCGCACCTGAACCCTCTACATGATGCTGCACATGCACCTGAACCCTCTACATGATGCTGTGCACACACCTGAACCCTCTACATGATGCTGTGCACACACCAGAACCCTCTACATGATGCTGTGCACACACCTAAACCCTCTACATGATGCTGTGCACACACCTAAACCCTCTATATGATGCTATGTGCACACCTGAACCCTCTACATGATGCAGTGCACACACCTAAACTCTCTACATGATGCTGTGCATGCACCTGAACCCTCTACATGATGCTATGCATGCACCTGAACCCTCTACATGATGCTGTGTACGCACCTGAACCCTCTACATGATGATGTGCATGCACCTGAACCCTCTACATGATGCTGTGCACACACCTGAACCCTCTACATGATGCTGTGCACACACCTGAACCCTCTACATGATGATGTGCACACATCTGACTCCTATACATGGTACTGTGCACACTCCTGAACCCTCTACCTGATGCTGTGCATGCATCTGAACCCTCTACATGATGCTATGCACGCACCTGAACCCTCTACATGATGTTGTGCACACACCTGAACCCTCTACATGATGCTGTGCACACACCTGAACCCTCTACATGATGTTGTGCATGCACCTGAACCCTCTACATGATGCTGTGCACGCACATGCACCCTCTACATGATGCTGTACACGCACCTGAACCTTCTACATAATGCTGTGCACACACCTGAATATTAGAGGAGAAGACCAGCCAGAAGGTATTGCAAGATAGTCAGGCTCATACATTCCAAGTTTACCTCATTAATATTACTGTTTTAATCAGTCTTTAAAGAGCCATGCTGCTAAAACCTACACAGTGAAAGGGTCTGTCACACATTGCAGTGTTAAAATTACATTTTAATTCATACCCACGGTAAGCAATAATAAATTCTATCAAGTCAACAAAATAACATTGTAGAAAACTGTATTGTCAGATTTGAAGTACAGCATGAGACTCTTTGAGTTCTAGGTGTAGGTAAAGTGTCAATAGACTGGCAAACATATTGACTATTTATTTAATACTTATGGTAGGTGGGTGTTCCACAGCCTATAGATGAGAGTTTGATATCAATGATCACAGTCCCTAGCCATAGGAAGTTGTATTTGATGCTGAGCATATATTCACAGTAGGAAACTACAGGGATTCAGATTTTCTATGTTTCACACATGAATTTCCCACATGAAAGTGTCATCAGCAGTATAATACTACTCGACTGCAATGTTATTTTATTATGTCATTCCAACATTTGTTCAGCCATCTGCATCCTTACCCCTTTCTTCTCTGCCCTATCTATTGCCTACCTTACACGTGTCAAACCATACATGCACACAACACACACAAATGGCCACAAATAGCTTATAAACCAATGTTTTCTTTCCTTTTAATTATCTATTGCACATTGCTTCACATCAAGCAATATCACTGGTCATTATTAAACAGAGAGTAATGCTACTTTTCATCCTGTGGCAAAAACTGAAGAAAATTCCTTTGGCTTTACTGATATGCTGACCAATGTACAAATGACCTTAGACTTGCTGCAGAAAGAAAGCAAACATAACAGCTTTCATGGACCAATGTACTAATGATGTGACGTTTTCATGCACGGTTTTAATCCACTGAGGGTGGGTTGCTGGTGTACAATATTTGCTGCCAATCTTTAAATGTAGTCCATTGTAATGAGCATGTTTTTACACATTTTGTCTGAAAAATTTCAGTGGCATAACTGTGTAATGCTCTGTTTGATACATTGTGACTACACAACACAAACATACACAAACAAATGAGAGGTTAAAGAAAAAAAATATTTTATTCAACTGGTGCACAACATTTGTCATAGAATGTGTAGGTAAGGATAATTGAACAGAAAAAACTGAAGAGAAATCTTTTGGCTACACTACTGATTTGGTGACTGTCATGCAAGTGAGCTTAAACTTGTGATATGGCAGAGAGAAATAATGAGGTAACTAAAACCGCTCATTGTACTCCACTTGTGATGTCCACATTTGGTACTCCACTTGCCCACATTTGAAGTAAGTAATGTTGAGGTTTTCCATCCCATCATGCATTAAGTCTTTTGAACAGAGCTCATTGTGCATTTTCCTTACTGATGACAAAACCCTACAAATGTTTTCTGAATGACAATTTTTAAGAAAAGTTATTCTGCGGAGTGTACAGATAGTTCATAGGTTCATAGGTAGGTACTAGGCTATCGGTCCAAGGGCCTAAGTAAGCCTAGCCAACAAGGTTCCCTGGCTTTTGCCACCCAAGAAAGTTATTCTCCTGTGCCCCTGTTGAGCAGAGCCACAGAAGTGATCCCCGGGATGAATTTCCTATTTCCCATCCACTCATCAAGATTTTTCTTGAAGAGTGCTAATGATGAACTCTGCTTGACATAGATGGGTAGTTTGTTCCAGAGTATGGGAAATCTCTGGGACAGGAATCTATCCCTCCAGCATGTTCTGTTTATTGTGGTGGCAAGGTTTAGGTCCCTAGAGCATGAGATTCAGAGGGACTGGGATTTCTTTAGGTGTAGCATGTCCAACAGCTCTGGGTTTGACATAGCTTTGTATGTTAGGCAGAGATCATCTCAGAATAGGCAATATGCTACAGAGTAAAGCTGGAGATTTCTGAGATGGTCAGCATAGGGCATCTGTTTGAGGCCGGTAATCCTCTTGGTGAGGCACTTCTGTGGCCTTTCCAGCTGTTACAGATGTCTTGTGAGGTGCATCCCAAAAGGGGCATTGTACTCTATAATGGGTCTAATGAGTGATGAGTAGAGGGGAACAATGACCTCTTTTTTCCTGGATGAGAACCCTTTCATGATGAGGTGTGCCACATAGAAGGATTTCCTGACTACTGTGGCAATGTGATTATCAAAGGGGAGACTACTGTCCACCTGGGTTACAAGGTCTCTTATCACACATTCAGTGTTAAGTAGACTGCCACCTATGTGGTAGTTCATGGGTACAGAGTTTTTACCAAAGGGGATGACAATGCACTTTTTGGCATTGAGCTTGAGGCCATGGCTCTGACACCAGGCATCTGTCTCAGTGAGGCCATTCTGAAGGATATCCACATCATTTGGGGACTTGACTATGGCAGTTTGCAGTCATCTGCGAACTTCATTAGCCAGAGACCTTCTGTGTTAGCCTGTACTTCAGAGAAGTATATACCAAACAAGGAGAAGACCCAGGACTGAAGCCTGTGGTATTCCACTTGTCACTGGTTTGAAGTCAGATTTGGAGTCTGCAACTTTTACAGTGTGGGTTCTTTCAGTGAGCCAGTTGGCAACCCATCTTGTGACATAGGGATTTATACCTAATTTATTGAGTTTATCTATAATTCCAGAATGGGGGATGGTGTTGAAAGCCTTGGCGAGGTCAGTATAGGGTGTGTGAACCACCTTACCCTCATCTACGGCATTGGTGACTGCTTCAAAGAAGTTGATCAGGTTCAGGAGGCATGATCTTCCTTTTACAAAGCCAAACTGAGTGGGTCCAGAGTTTGGAGGTTACCAGTGTTTTTGTACCATGATGATATGTTCTATGGCCTTACAGACCAGGATCATCAGGCTAATAATGCAATAGTTCCCAGGGTCCATAGTGGCTCCCCCTTTGTGGAATGGGATAACTGTTGCTGTGCGTAGTAGTCATGCCAAGACAGCAAGAGGAAGACTGTCAAGGGTTTGAGTACCTTAACCAGTAGGTTGTGATACTATTAACAGTGGTTGTGATCACTAAGCAAATCCATTTGTTTTCTAAACTTTGGCATATGTTCAAGCTCTTGAAGTTACAGCTATGAAGGCAAATGCAATTGATATGCTATAATTACTTGTGTTAATCTGAAATCACCGTTGAGCATGTAAGGAAGACTGACAGTGTGTTTCATACCTTAAAGTGTCACTTCAGCTATAAGTACATGGCGTATATATATATATATACATATATATATATATATATATATATATATATATATATATATATATATATATATATATATGAATATATAATATATATATATATATATATATATATATATATATATATATATATATATATATATATACTATAAAAGCTGACCATGGGGAACCGCTATCTCCATACAGTGTGGAATCGGAAAATTTCCCTCTTCCGCACTGTAGTGCGATCTCGGAGTTGGTATATTTAAGTTACAGGGGGTGTGGGGGTGGGCCCCCCACAGGAGGGGGGTGCAGGGGGTGTATCCCCTGCTAACAGCTTTTAGGTAAGTGTTTGTTGTGTTTTTGTGTCTACTTTACATATTTGGCTTTTCAAAAGTCGATCATATGGTCTCGGCCATATGAATTTCAACTTTGTGAAAAGTCGATCATGTAAAGTAGACCCATATATATATATATATATATATATATATCTTGTTTTGACATGACATGCATTGCACATATGAGATTTACCCCAGTTGCTTTCATTTTATGAAGCATGTGAACCATGAGATTTGTTTTGGACACCAGTTCAGTGCCATTTTTTGTAACATCTTGGAAGGCGAGACTTCTGGTTGGTGTAGGGGAAGGTAGTAATCTTTTTAGAACACAGATGTAGTGTGAGGAGGAGACAAAAATCATTCTAGGAGTCCTCCGCAAGTATTACAGCTATAGGCTCATGTGGAGGGGTATACTGGGTCTCAGTAAAAGGCTGATTCCTGGAGTAGTCTGCCCGGGACTGTCACCCCTGTGACTAGTATCACATGCAAAGGAGAATACTGCCATCAACACTATAGTGACATAAGTCATAGAAAGCTTGAATTCCTTAGCCAATGCGAGGAAGAGGTCTGAACTGGGACACCATCTGTGTATATTAAGTATAATGCAATGCAGCTGTCCTTTACCACCAAAGCATGGCGCCATACAGATATTTAATATGCTCTGTCTCAGCAGCTCCTGAACAGGCTGAAAGGAATTGGGAGGTATGTATGGAGTGATTGGAGCAACAGAGAGAGTGCTGGGGTATGGGAAAAATGTTTATGTCTTAATAGTGACAGGTAACAACTAAAATAATGTAAAGCACATTTACACAGTGTCTGCCATTATCGGCAGCCCATACTAGAATTATTATGACTGCATTAAGGTTGATTCTTGATTCACCATTCCACCTATCAGCATAGCTGGAAAAGTGCACTAGAACTCATAATGTTTGTGGGTTTAATCCCCATCACCAATGAAAGAGAACTCAGTTATGTTTTCTGGGCCTGTTCTTAAGTGTCATAATTTTTGCAAGCTAAAGGTCCCCATCTATGACAAGGAAACTCCTAATGTGAATTTAATCTTACAAGGTTATAAAGACATCCATCCATTTCTCCCCGAACCTCCACTGAAAATTGGTTCATTCCAAGTCGGACTTTCCTGGTGAACAAATGTTAAAAAAAAATTTATTGTAGACACTCATGGTCATACCCCTCAGCTATATACAGATTTTCACAGAAAGTCCAGATTTATGCCTCATATTTGTGGCCCATATTTCATAAAATTGTGGTTTTCTGACAAATTTTTGGCAATTCATTAAAGACTGAAGTCAGAAAATAATGACAGACACTTGAGTTTCAGACTTCATACCCTTCAGAAAACTCATGATAGTGCAAAATCTGTTATTCTATCAACATTCTAGTTTTGTAGGAGCAGTATTTGAAACTTGTCCCATTTTTGGGCCCTTGTCTCCTATTATTTATGGCTTTATCCTGATTTCTTGCTCTAAGAAATTGAGAGCTATGCTCACCATTCAACCCAATACTATATTCATGGGTAACTTTAATTACCTTGCTAATAAATGGGAATCATATATGAAACTAAACATGCAAGCACTGAGATTCCTGGATTTTGTAAACAAAAATCTCCCTGGAACAGATTGTCAGTATGCTGACCACGGTGCAAACGTACTGGATCTGATCCTCACTAATATGGAAGAATGTTACTACCCCCTAGTGTAATGTGTTCTCTGCTGAGGTCAGAGCACAAAATGGCCTCCATTGAAGTAAAAATAAACCCCAGAATTCCAGCTAACCCTAGAATGCTCAGAAACTAATGTAAGGCTGACATCCCACTATTAATTGATAACCCGACAGTATTTCAAGCCCTCATAAACCCTGAGAACACTGATGCCTATGCGGATTGCAGAACTATTCACATAAACCCTATACAAGCATGTTAATAGCGTCATAGAGGCAGCTCTACCCTCCAGGAATAAGTACAGAACTAACTGAAAACACAAGCCACACTGGTGGATCACATCCTCAATAGGCTGTATAACAGAAGGAAGAAAATCATGGCAAAAATTAGGAAGTGTAGCACCCAGCAGGATAAAAGCACTTTCATCAAACTAAACAAATGACTTGGAGGAAAAGTAAAGTCTAGCAAAGCCAAATGCAAAATTTGAGGTAAATTTGGCCTCCAAGGTCAAGGACAGCAACAAGGCATTATTTAGCTATACCCACAACCTCAAAGTTAATACACAATTGTGTGCAGAGCTTATAGTTAATGAAGCTACATATACTGAGCCAGATGATATAGAAAACCTACTGGCAGAAAAATTCAGACCTAACTTTACCTCTCATTTCCCTTGAACTTCCACTCAGGAAATGCCAACAAATATAACTCCCTCTGATATCACTAGGGAGCAGGTCCTTAATGCTCTCTCTAAGGCCAAGAACACTGCATCAATGGGCCCAGACAATATCCCAGGATGCCTTCTATATAGCATGAAGCATGACCTATCAGGGCGTCTCTTTAACTGTAGCCTCCAAACAAGCTTTGTGCTGCATGAATGAAGAACAGCAACAGTCATGCCCTCTGCACAAAAGTAGGCCATCAACAGACCCTGCGACTCTGTTTACTGAAGACCCATAGGTCTCTCTAGCCCATATGCAAAACCATGGAAATAATTGCCATGGAAATAATAATAATGACATAGGAATCCTCCAAACACTGGACCTAACATAATTTGGTTTTATCAAGGGCAGATCATGCCTACTCAACCTGGTGGACTTCTTTGAGAAGGTCACCAAAGCAATGGAAGAGGGCAAAAGTGTTCACACTGCCTACCTTGACCTGGCCAAGGCATTTGATACAATATCCCACTTGGGTATTGTTGGTAAACTTAAGAGGTTAGGTATAAATCCTTATGTCACCCAGTGGATAACCAGCTGGCTCACAGACAAGACGTAGGAAGTTAGAACATGGGCAGTCCACATATACAAAGAGGCCAGTCACAAGCACAGTATCTAAGGGACTGGTCCTGGGACTGCTCCTGTTTGGTATTTACTTCTATAAAGTCAAAGCCAATGTCAAGGGCCTTTGGCTGACCAAATTTGCACATGATTGCAAAGTAGGAGCAGTCACAAAATCCCCCACCAACACTAATGTTCTTCAGGAAGGGCCAACACAAACAAATAACTTGTGTCAGAGGCATGGAATAAAAGTAAATGCCAAGAAATGCATAATAGTGTCCTTCAGGAAGTTGTCCACCCTGGGTAACTATCATATTGACATCACACCTCTAAGAGTTGGCCCAAGGATTTGGTGATTCATAGACAGTAATCTAGCCTTTTACCATCATCTGTCTACAATAGTGAGGAAATCATTCTATGCTGTGCAACTTATAAAAAAAGTATGGCATCTAGGGCCAAGAAATACACTTTTCTGCTGTATTCAGCATTCATCAGACCTATCATTGAGTACAGTGCCCCCTTTGGTATTTACCTAACCAGACACATCCAACAATTGGAACATCCACAGAACGTTCCTCACTAAAAGAATACAGTAACACATCCTATGCAGACTGCCTCAAAGCCCTATCTCTGTATTCTGCCTCCTATAGGCTGTTAAGGGGATGTCTAGGCCTGGCATACAAGGGATTGTTGTCAGACCCCACCTTGCTGGACCTTCTGCATATCCACAAAACAAACAGCAGCAGAATTATATATTCTAAAGACTAAAACCTTACCTGTGATATAAATAGGATCTGCTGGAGAGACAGGTATGTATCCCAGAGATTACTCCTTGTCCAAAACAGGCTCCCCATCCATGCAAAGCAGAGTTCCTCCCTATCCCAATTCAAGTGCAAGTCTGGAGCATTTCTCTCCGGGCCTCCACTGAAAATGGGATCTGTCCCAGTCAGACTTTCCCAGTTAACAAATGTAAAATATTTAAATAAATAAGTGTAACTTGGAAAATTGGATGGGAACAGGAAATTCATTCATGGTTTGCCACCTATGTCTCTAATGGGCACAGACAGCCTATAAATGATTCCTCTCCCAGGCCCCTCTTGTAAATGATCCATCTCCCAAGCCCTTGCTTGCGCTTATGAAGGGTACCAGAACTTGCCAGAGATTTAGGATGCATGGCTAGGCAAAATGTCTTGTGATCATAGCCTAGTACGCACCTATGAACCTAAGTCTGGCACTAATATAACTGTAAGCTAAATATTGAAAATGTTAAAGTTTGTGCAATGATGAACATATTTATTTGTCCTGACTGTATTTCAGAAGTAACCAAGAAAAAATTAAGGAAAGCCATGAAATTATATATGTACATGTTTCCTGAATCCCAACACCGTCTTTGTCTGCAGTTTGGTATAACTTGTTAAGTAATCAACATTTTACACATTGAAATAATATTTAATGACAGTGACACAGCAAAGTGAAATTGGACATTATTGTCATATATTAGACAGTAAATGTTACTAATGTGGAAGGTGAAAATTACGGCTTCAGAATGCCTGTCATATTTATAGTTAGAGAAGCGGATCGTTATGCTAGCTGGTATGTGCAGTTACAACTTTTGTGATGAATGGTGGTATAATTACAACTAAACACAAAGGCATAATGTTGATGCTTTAATGGCCTAAATATATAACTTCATACTATGTGGAGTAATACAACACAAAAGTTATAATAAATATGGATGTCCTATGTTGTGTTAACTTTTCTCCTTCTCTGTAATGTTCGCTTATGAAAAGATATGTGGGAATACCATTTTTATGAATTTTATTATGTGTCTACCCCACCTCCTTTCTCATTTTTTGTTACTATTACATGCAACAGCACAGAGACCTGGACTGACCACTTCAGTATAGCCTTCTGTACCCCTTCAACAGGTGGCAGTGGCTACACCACCACCACTGCAAAAAGCACTCAGCACGTCTAGGTCCAACCTGCCAGTGTTGCCTCCACAACTTTTGCCTTATCTGCACCACCTGCATCAGGTAGCTCTGCCCCAGGCAGTGGTGCATTGGTACTAACTGGGATCAGTGCCAATGGATGTGGTGATCATATCACCCATCAGGAAATGGCAGAGTTTGTGGGGGTGTCTATCAGAGGAAGGTTTGACACCTGCATCAGGTGTATGGGAACCATGTTCCAGCAACTTGATGACGTGTTTTCCTGCCCAGCACTGGTTGCAACTACTGAGGCAGGACCCAGTGGGTGACAGCTCCCAGAGTGAGGAGTGATTTCCCACTGTGTCAAGGCTAGTAGAGTATGCATCTCCAAATACCCCATCCTATACTCATTCCTGGTGTTTACTCGCCATTTTGTGTCTATAGCCAACCCTGTCAGGTTATAAAATCTACCGTTTACCATTGCCTTCCCTCTGTTTGTCTTATGTCTCCTTCCGCAATGTGCTTCCTACTACCTAATCTCCCAATCTTACGTAACACTGATACCCTGACTTCCTTTCCAAACATTCCCCTGTCAAAGCTAAAAAAAGCACCTGCCCCCCCCCCACAAAAACTCTCATACATACCTCTCAGCTTCAATCATTGTAGTAAAAGACCAAAATGATTGATTTCAATTGGTCATTACAGTGTCACATTTTGACAAAATATTAATAATTTAATGAATAAAATACTCATAAGTAAATAGATTTAATTAATAAAAGAGACATAAGTATGTCAGACAGCAACATTATTTAGATAAAAGGTGAGAGATTTGGACCTATGCCTGCTCCATCCTGATCTTACCTCAACTGTTCATCTTCTGCTCTACCCTCTGCTTGCTTCCTGTTTTCATCTCTGTCTTATCCTCCCATTCCTATCCTTTAATCTGGCCCAAAAATATATAAATAAAACACAGATATGGTGATGAATGGCTTATAAACAGAAATAGCTATTTTTGTACACGTCCATTGCACAGCTGTTGGCATCGAGTGGCATTGTTGGTCACTGTTTAACAGAACCTGCTGCTAGTTCTTGTCTCATGGCAAGACTTTGCTATCAGTGTGTTTATTTTGCTGTACACCAGTAAGAAAATCTGACAGAAATAAAAGCAAGATTAGGGGATTCGGTTTTCTGTAAGTGCTTTCGTGGATTAATGTATTAGTGATGTAACAAGTCCATTCCAGTGCACTTGGTATAGGGCTCTAATCCCCTGAGAGGGAGATATGCTGTCAAACTTTTCTCCATAGTCTGCAGCCATATCTCACTCAACAGATAAACCTGTAACATTTTCAGACTGATGTCCACAACTTATATATTGATAACGTTTGCATGTTGCACTTTATATAAGTCTGCAAATATTATACAGTTTACCTGATGTGAGTCACTGATGTCCTCATATACACATACTTACGTGTAAACCTGGAAAATGCAGTGATATGGAGAATGTAACTGTAAGAGGCATGGGTTACTCCCTTGTGCTATAGATGTCCTTGTCCAACCACCTCTATCTTGCTCAGTCTCTTAAATCAGTACATTTAGAGTTTACCTTTTTAACATTCCCTTCAAGTATGAGTCACTTGA
Source organism: Protopterus annectens (assembly GCF_019279795.1). Taxonomy (NCBI): domain Eukaryota; kingdom Metazoa; phylum Chordata; order Ceratodontiformes; family Protopteridae; genus Protopterus; species Protopterus annectens. Next base: position 9,579,501 of record NC_056741.1, on the reverse strand, counting down.
CACATGCAGTATAAATCATTCTGTGGCTTCACATAATATTGTATTGCTGTGGGGCATATCCCATACACAAGCATGGCTTCCATTCTAAAACTGTGCACTGCTTCCACTAACACTGTGCATGGCTTTCATTCTAATACTGTACATGTCTTCTAATTCTGTGCATGGCTTCCATTCTAATACTGTACATGGCTTCCATTCTAATACTGTGCATGGCTTCTAATACTGTGCATGGCTTCTAAGGCTGTTCATGACTTCCATTCCAATACTGTGCATGGCTTCTAATACTGTGCATGGCTTCCATTCTAATACTGTGCATGGCATCCATTCTAATACTGTACGTGGCTTCTAATACTGTGCATGGCTTCCATTCTAATACTGAGCGTGGATTCTATTGTACCATGCATCATTTTTGGACATCATTACCTACCTCAAAGTTCATCTTGTGTAACACATTTAGAACATCACAAACTTGAAAAAATGTTTAAAAACACGATTTCTCTTAGCATGTAACACTGCACTGCATTTAGCAGAGAGCATCTTCTCTACTCACATCTGAGTAACATGGTAACTGTCAGTTGACATCCTATCGCAAAAACTGAAGAAAATTCCTTTGGCCACATTAATATGCTAAACACATGCAAAGTATAGCAGCTTCCATTGTTCAGTGTATTCCTGATGTCATGTTCATATTGTAGGTAAGGTATGTTGATGGTTTTGATTCAATGACTACTACTGTCTGTTTAACTTTGCTCGTTTGGCAGGATTACACAATGTTGTAATACATCCTTCAAATGTGTGTTTTCTGACAACTGTTGTATGCCTTCTTCTGTGGTCACAATATCTAGTAGTTGGGTCATGAGAGTATTGATTTTAACAGGCAGGAGTTATAAGCCAATCAGATGTATGCTGTATCAGCGTAAAAAGCAATCTGCAACATGCAATACTGAACATATGTGATGTGGCATAATTCTAACTGGATATAATATTTTTTCAGGTGGAAGATTTTGTTCCGTTAAGTGCAGCAGTCCTTCTTAATCACACCCACTGTTGAAATATCTCTTCAAATGTGAATTTTATGACAACTGCTGTATGATGTCTTGTGCGACATCAATAGCTAATACTCAGGTTAAGGAAGTATTGAGTTAGGCTGGCAGAGGTCCAAATCCATAATAGTCTACCTTGAAGAATACTAGCAAATGGCATTATCATGTCCTAATAATGCACCATGCAACTCTAAAATGTAGTAACATGATTTATTTATTTTTTGTTTAATATTTGTTTACCAGGAAAGTCCAACTCGACAAAGCCCATTTTCATTGGAGGCCTGAGGAGAAATGCTCCAGACATCCTCAACTCATATAGTGACTGGTGATTTTGCAAAGGATATAATTATGCATTTTTTAGCATTTAGTCTCAGTCCATGGTTTTGGCACCAGTTCTTAGCCATTTTAGGCCTGTTTGTAAGATGTTTACATCATTTAGGGATTTGATGATTGTTCTCAGCTTACAGTCATCAGCGAACTTGGTAAGCCAGGGGCTCCCTGACATTGGCCTTCACTTCAGAGAAATATATGCTAAACAGGCAGTGTCCCCACCCCTGATATGTGTTATGTCATTTAACACTGTTCATTTTACAGTCTACAATGCTTCTCTAAAATTCCCATTACATTTGTGTATGAACACCTCTTCAGTATACCCTTTTCTGTACCATTATATAGAAATGGCTATAAATTTACAATATCACTGAAAAAAGGCAGGGGTTCAAACCTAGATATGTGGATTTTGTTAGTTCTGATAAATACATTTCAAGGAACTGGAATACTTCTAAACAATCACCTGTTTGATGAGTGCTCCTATGGCATGTTTTGTTAATACATCATTCTACTGCATATATATTTGAAGGAAGTCAGGAGATCCAACCCGAGTATGTGTAGATTTTGTTTGTCTTGATAATAACAATTCCATTCCTTTGCAATGAGTTTTTCCAATCACTTCTTTAAAGAGTGATCCCATGGCATGACTTGCTATTATACTGTTTTGCTACTTATATACCTGAAGAAAGTCAATTAATCAAACCCTAGTATGTGCACTATGTTTGTCCAGCTATCAGCAGTTATTGTTACCCCGTAATATGTTTTTCTAATCAACCCAAAGTATATGCATTTTGTTTGTCTGGTTATTGACTATTTCATTCCCCTGAAAGGTATTTTTCTAGTCAGCTTTGCTACCACATCTTCAATGGAATGCCCTGCTAATATGATGGTCTAAAGCATATCAGTAACATAGACAGGGATTAAGTTTCAATCCTAAGTATTTCCCTTCTAGTGCTGTCACGTGTTACGTTCTTCTGAGTGTAAACCATCCTGTGATGAGTGTATACATTATTTGTGTGAAACACTAACATTGTGTAACACAAGTATTTTTCTGGATTCTTTTGACAGATTTCAGATGGGAATTACAGTGACATGAGGCATTGATGGCTATAATGACTTCTTTGGCTGATCCGTGTAGTTATGCACAGATGTGTAATTTGTTATACGGTACACTCACCATGACCCCTTCAGTGAATACCCTAGCTAATGCAATTTATTATGTATGACCATGTGGAATTTCTGAGTTGAGTTATCTCCAGGAAAAGCATTGTCATTTTCTTTGGTAATCCACCTGCATATGTGATAAACTTCAGAGATGTGCTTTTATGACTCCTTGCACTCTGACATATGCAATGTGTCAACTTCACGATACCAAGTGGCTATACTGACTTGTGGACAGAATTGCTGCAATGTCCTTCCTTTGAACAACCATATTTTTAGTTTTTAATACCTTCATGTATACTATGGGTGAGCAGCTAATATTCCCCAATGTTTTAGGCATGGTGCAGGTTGTTACATCACATTCATTTTATATCCCATATCTCCCATGTAAATTTCACTATCTTGAAATGGCTGCTTTGTCACATACAATTGTGGTCTACCTTTCCACGTAATGGTGTCTTATGCAGCACACTTTGCACTTTAATGTTTATTCTCTCCATCACTTCTATTAGTAACCTCAACTCCAGCTTCAGCTTTTGTGTTCCTTGCCTTTCTATTTCTCATATGCTGAGAGTTAGATTGTCCACAATGCAGCTGCACTGTTATTGAATCCTCAGACTTGTTAAACCCTCTTCTTCATTTGCTGTGAAAAGATCTACTATAGGCATATGGAAACAACATTCAAATGTTGAAAACTTAGCTAAGATCTGTGTATGACTTATTCCTTATTCAAGTGACAAAACTGGCCAACATGTAACAAGCTTTACATATGGTGTCGGAGATCTACTTTCTAACAATGATCTTGAGCTTCACAACATCTGTGAATAGTCTATGTTTTCATATAATGCCCACTCTCTTGGGTAATATTGTTTACTTAACACTTTTCTATGCAGTCATTTCTCTTTTCTGATTGCCTTTCTTAAGTATTACTTTTTTTAGCTTTTCTTATTGTTTTAGGTTTACATTGACATATTTATATATTTTGAATTTTACTTCGGGGGGGTGCTGCTACATTGTCGGTCGGTAGTGTTTATTTTGTATTGCTGTATGTCTGAATAGTTCACTCTTTTTTTTGCCATTAAAGTGAATGGAAAAGATTGCATAATATTTTGTCTTTTTTATAACTTCATGAGTATTATATAACTGAGTAATATTTTAATTTGACGGCTATTATTGTACTTCCCTTTCATGCTTATGGAATAAGTCTGGCTTGGATGATGGCAAACCACCAGCAGAAAAATTTTTGATAACACAATTTATTAATATTTACAAATTGCGCTAGAGATATGTTTTTATTCCAATCCCTTTTTGTGGTCTAAGGTTATGATTAATATAAGCATACACACACAGACAGACACACATGTCCACGAGTATGCACATATATACATATACTATATACTAATGCTGTTATGAAGTATTTGAGTCCTTAGTAAGTCAGTACCATACCTCTCAGCTGTCCAGATTTTAACAGAATGTCCAGATTTTTGTCTGGTCTGTTCCTCATAAAATTTCTGGTTTTCTGGCAAATCACTGGGATAATCTGAGGAATTAAAATAGTATATAATATTATACATTTGAGTTTCAGACTTCATATCTTTTAGAAAATGCATTTTAGTACATAGCCTGTTATTCTAGCAGCTTTCTAAGTTTATAAGAGCAATATTTAAAATCTGTCACCATTTTTGGGATTTTGTACCCCTATTATGTCAGGCTTTGTCCTAATTTCTTGGACTAAAAGATTGAAAGGCATGATGAGCACACCCAGATTTGAAACACTGTCTCCCCATTTAAATCATCTATATTACTCTAAAAGCCACAGCCAATGATAATTCCAGACACAGTATGAGTTGAGATTTCCAAACAGAAACTAAATCCAAATGAACTCGTTTGCCCTCCATATCCATACTGAAGTGTGGGGATTCTGTCAAAGGTTCAGTATTTCTCAGATTAAAATTACTAAAAGCTCTTATCACATTTACAGAGTAGAACACTACATCATTGCTAGAAGTAACTGTACACAGAGTTTTCTCTTTCAGAAAAATCAAAAAATTAAAGCCATTCAGTCTTTCCTTCCCAAATGTACATGGAGGTATTTTTTCAAACATAGCAGTCATTCCTTTTCAAGGGACACAGAGGCATTTTTTTTCAAAATTATGAGTCTTTGCTTCCCAATAGACAAAACAGTTTTTTTTTTCAAAATTAGGTTTCAGGTCATTGTTTTAATCCCAGACATTAGCAATTATCAAAATGTATTTCTAAATCTTTCTGTTTCCATTGCATTATTATTTTTACTAATTTTAAATTGTCTGTGCATTTAACAACAGTGGCAATGCCTATTGGCATTTAAATGTCATTCATATAAATATTAAAAAGCAAAGGACAAAGGTGAAACCTGGCAGTATCCCTATATGCCCATATTTAAGTTTTGTTTTAACCAGACCTCTTCCTAGTTTAGTGGTCTTCTTCTTCTTCTTCTTCTTCTTCTTCTTTCAGCTGCTCTCATTAGGGGTCCCCACAGCAGATCAACTGTTTCCCTTTCTTCCTGTCCTCTCAGTCTTGCTCTGTCACACCAACCACCTGCATGTCCTCTCTCACCACATCCATAAAACTTATGTTAGGCCCTCCTCTTTTCCTGTTACCTGGTAACTTCATCCTTAGCATCTTTTTCCCAATATACTCAGCATCCCTCCTCAGCACATGTCCAAACCAACGTAATTGTGCCTCTCTGGCTTTGTCTCCAAATCTTCCAACCTGGGCTGACCCTGTACTATACTTATTCCTAATCCTGTCCATCCTCATCACACCCAGTGAAAATCTTAACATCTTCAACTCTGCCACATAAAGCTCTGACTCCTACCTTTTTGTCAATGCCACTGTCTCCAACCCATATAACATAGCTGGTCTCACTACCCTCTTGTAGACCTTCCCTTTCACTCTTACTGGTACTCGTCTGTCACAAATGACTCCTGACACTCTTCTCCACCCACTCCATCCTGTCTGTACTCTCTTCTTCACCTCTCTTCCACACTCACCATTACTCTGAACTGTTGATCCCAAGTATTTAAACTCATCCACCTTCACCACCTCTACTCCCTGCATCCTCACCATTCCTCTATCCTCCATCTCATTCACACACATACATTCTGTCTTAGTCCTGCTGACCTTCATTCCTCTTCTCTGTAGAGCATATCTCCACCTCTCCAGGGTCTCCTCCACCTGTTCCCTACTCTCACTACAGATCACAATGTCACCTGCAAATATCATAGTCCACGGGGACTCCTGTCTGATCTAGTCTGTCAACCTGTCCATCACCATTGCAAAAAGGAAAGGGCTCAGAGCTGATCCTTGATGTAATCCCACCTCCACCTTAAACGCATCCGTCACTCCCACCGCAGACCTCACCGCTGTCACACTACCCTCGTACATATTCTGCATCACTCTTACATACTTCTCTGACACTCCTGACTTCCTCATACAATACCACAACTCCTCTCTAGGCACCCTGTCATATGCTTTCTCTAAGTCTACAAAAACACAATACAACTCCTTCTGACCTTCTCTGTACTTCTCCATCAACACTCTCAAAGCAAACATCGCATCTGTAGTGCTCTTTCCTGGCATGAAACCATACTGCTGATCACTAATCATCACCTCCCTTCTTAACCTAGCTTCCACTACCCTTTCCCATAACTTCATGCTGTGACTGATCAATTTAATCCCTCTGTAGTTACTGCAGCTCTGCACATCACCCTTATTCTTAAAAGTCAGTACCAAAACACTTTTTTTTCCATTCCTCAGGCATCCTCTCACTTTCCAAGATTTCATTAAACAATCTGGTTAAAAACTCCACTGCCATTTCACCTAAACACCTCCATGCTTCCACAGGTATGTCATCTGGGCCAACAGCCTTTCCATTCTTCATCCTCTTCATAGCTATCCTTACTTCCTCCTTGCTAATCCACTGCACTTCATGATTCACTATCCGCACATCATCCAACCTTCTCTCTCTCTCTCATTCTCTTCATTCATCAACTCCTCAAAGTACTCTTTTCACATCCTCAACACACTCTCCTCACTTGTGAGTATGTTTCCCTCATTATCCTTTATCACCCTTAAGAGTTATAGCTTGCTTGTTTACTGCTTGGTGGCATTCCCTAATATGGTGCCCCTCACCTCATCTAAATTAAAAAAAACAGGTACCTTCCCCAATGTAGTGCTCCAGTAAGGAGAAAATTCTGTTCTCCCTGATGAGTGTGCTCCACAACTCTTATGTTGAGAAGCAGAAAAAGACTTTTTCTGCTTGCATCAAAGTGTAGCAAACTACTGTTTGAGCTGATTGACACAAATACAAATGTATATTATAGCTAGCAGTTTGCTACATTTACCATACTATACAGTAAATTCTTCAGTCTTGCCAGTCATGTGACAATTACAGTATCCACATTCATTATTGAATGCCAGTACTGTAGTAAAGTTCCATCAGAAACTGCCAATCATGCCCATTAATACCATCAGCCTGGGGCAGCCGGCCCTTCACTCCACTGTAGCTATGCTTCAGTATTAGTGAAACGCATTTGAATCTGCTTATTCCCAGTTCACCCTTTTTCTGAAGAAGAATATGATGGCTCAAAGTATAAAATGTTCTATACATTGGGGGGAGCAAGTTGGCATAATGATTAAGGTCTTAACCTCACAGATACAAGGTGCAGGGCTTGATTCTGGCCGCTGTTTATTGGCTAGACTTGGAATAGTCTGAAGAATGATAGACTATTATTTACCTATGAAAAAAGGGAAAATTGCATCTACTTGTAAAACTAGGTTAACTGCCCCAAGAAACATAATTCTAGAATGCAAGACAGCTCCTATGAAAAGAGTGTTGTGCAATGCCCATGTGACTCACTTTAGTAAGTTTGCTTGTTAAAGTGTTGCAACTAGTTTTTTCTTAATTTTAGAAACACACCTCATTAAGCTTACAAGTCTAAGAGCTGCATTTCACGGGATGTCCTGTACCTTTGTACATAGGTGTCATCAGACATTCTTTCCAAGCCAGATATGCTTTTGCTGTCATTTAGACTACAGTTAAGGCTACAGGTCAAATTAAGGGGACTGGCTTGCTGAGTTAGGCAAAAACATCTTCAGTTCTTATTGGATATGTAGCCCAAAGCTGGTGCCTCAATGATATTTCATAGGAACACAGGAAGAATACTTTCAGGTGCTCTCAGCTGGTTAACATATTTTCTGTAGCACTACCTACAGCTGGTTTATTGATTATCATGCTAACTATCAGAGATTCACCTAAGCCTATTATCTGATCGGCTTTTATGTCTATCTGTCATTGGAAAATATCTACAAAGATCCCAAGTAATTTTTCTTTAGATTAAACATCGCCATCTGAAGATGTTGATATAAAAATGTATGCATGAAGTCCCACAAATAGAAAGTTAATATATATTGTATAAAATGTATAGGATCATAGGAGGTTACTGGGATATTGGCCCTGAGTCCCTTATAAGCCTAGTAAAGAGTTTAACCCATGTTTAGAAAAATCAGCAGCCGATGCCCCATCCAGCAGGGACATCGGTGGAATCCCAGGGGTATATTTTCTGTTTCCCATCCAGTTATCCAGGTTGCACTTAAAAAGGGGTAAAGAGGTGCTCTGCTTGATGTGGAGAGGGAGTCTATTCCACAGATGGGGGAGTCTCTGGGACACAAATCTGTCCTACCAACAAGTCTTGTTGATGTCACAGACCAGGTTGAGGCCATGCGTGCAGGTTATTCGAGTGGAGCTTGACTTGCGGATATGCAGCAGTCCCATCAAGCTGGGGTCCATGATCGTCTTGTATGCCAGAGAGAGGTCACCTCTGAGGAGTCTGTATGAAACTGAGTGGAGGGATAGGGCTTTTAGCCTATCTGTGTATGGTAGATGTTTGAGGTCCTGGATTTTCCTGGTGAGGAACCTCTGTGGTCTCTCCAGCTGCTGCATGTGCTTTGCCAGGTACATGCCGAAAGGGACGTTGTACTCAATAATGGGCCTTATAAGGGAAGAATACAGGGATGTTATGACCTCCTTGCCCCTGGATGAGATACCCTTACTTATGAGGTGGGCCATGTAGAATGCTTTCCGTACAATGGAAGCAACATGGTGGTCAAAAGTCAGGTTGCTATCAACCTGGGTGCCCAAATCCTTCATGACTGATTGAGTGCTTAGGATGTTATTAATGTGATAATTTGTGGGGATGTCACTCTCCCCAAAGGGGATGATGATGCATTTTTTGGTATTCAGCTTGAGGCCATGTTTCTGGCACTGGTCATTTGTCTGATTGAGACCCTCTTGGAGGATGTCCACATCACTAGTGGAATTGATGACACCACCCAGCTTGCAGTCATCTCCAAACTTGATCAGTCATAGCCCACTAGTTTTGGCCTGCAACTCAGAAAAGTATATCCCAAATAACAGAGGCCCCAGGACCGAACCCTGGGATACGCCGCTTGTTACGGGTCTACTGCTTGAGGTAGCTTCCCCTATTTTGACTACTTGGGTTACATGGGTTCTATATTTTTGGTCCCATTTCCTTCTGTTTAAGTGTGTTTTTTGGAATAAAACCTATAATTCTTTTCAGGTGATTTTATGGGGCTTATTTAGTTTATGTATATATTTATGGAGAATCTTAGCCTTGAGTTTGAAAATGCTCCTGTTTTTTTTTTTTCAGTTTGATGAAGTCATCATTTTAGCAAACAAAAAAATAAAAGGATTTTCCCCATAGTAGGGATATTGGATCCAGACTTGAGGAGGTGGTGTTTGCTGGTGAAAGCCAGTGACTGAGTGATCCACACAGCTTGGTTAGAATACGGCACACTAATGAGTGCATACTACTAGGGCAAAGAGCCCAGTAACCAAATCAAGTGTAAAACTGAAGTGTATTTTAGCATAATAATGCTGAGGAAAATCAGCAGCTTTGCAGACAACAAACCATAGACAGAATGATCGTAAAGTGTAATGACAGCTTCAGCAAAACTGAACGCCCTGCTGCTCAGGCAAAAAAGTATAAACAATTACACTTATTTATTTATTTTTGTTTAATGATCAGCCCATGTGAAATAAAAAACATTTCACAAACAAAAAATACACAGATGTAAGCAATAACAAAATAGTTTGGATAATTACATAGGAAAAAAACAATGTATATACAGATTCCAGTGAAAAAGCACAGTGCGATGTACAACCAAGCAGGGTGTAATATGCAATATATATATATATATATATATATATATATATATATATATATGTATTAGTTTCTAAAGGGGGTCAATTTCAGTGAATCTTGAGACAGAAGAAGAGACTCAGAATTGTTTATGATATTTAGTGTTATATTTATATGGCATTATATTTAATGTCATATTTATACTATTCAGATGATATAAAGTACCAACATCTAGTCACAGTCAAAACACAAACAATGTTAAAACGAGTGCTTGTGTGCATGTATACATAAAGAGAATGAACACTTTATGAATCACATATCTGTTTTATGCAGACAGCCAGGAAATGAACACTAGGTGTCCTACTGTTGTAATCACCAGCCACACTGTTCTATTTAGTAGCATAGTTACTGCTCTGAACATGTCTAAAGAATGCAGTGGTAGGTAGTCAGAATGACTTAGACATGATAGCCCCTAAATTAATATAATGCAGTTTGTGTTTGTCAGTGATATTGCTAAACACCCAAGAAAGGAACACATCACACAACCAATGAAACAGCAAATAATAAGGATGAGCATCTCTGAGGCCAGAATGTACCCATGATATAACATATGCAGAAAATCCATGCAGCCTTCCCTCATGTTTGAGTACTATTGTTGCCATATTTAAATTAGCTATGTGTCTGTGTTATTAGCCACAGGTCCCTCCCTCACAATCTTGTATCAATGTCCATTGAACAAGCCCTATATACATGACTGAGAAAGTCAGGGCACACAACCTGTCATATACTGCACCCTGCCAGTGGAGCTAGCATTGGACATATACATCTTCACATAAATACCACAGTACACACACACACATGTGTGTGTGTGTGTGTGTGTGTGTGTGTGTGTGTGTGTGTGTGTGTGTGTGTGTGTGTGTGTGTGTGTGTGTGTGTGTGTGTGTGCACCCACACATGTGCATGAGTGTGTATTTGTGCATGTGTGCACCCATATGTGTGTGTGTGTGTGTGTGTGTGTGTGTGTGTTTGTGTGCATACGTGTGCTTATGTGTGTGTGTGTGTGTGTGTGTGCATGTGTGTGCATGCACGCATGTGTGTGTGTGCATGTGCATGTGTGTGTGACCATGCATGTGCATGAGAATGTATTTGTGTATGTGTGCACCCGTGTGAGTGTGTGTGTGTGTGTGTGTGTGTGTGTATATATATATGCATGTGCATGAGAGTGTGTCTGTGTATGTGTGCACCCATCTGTGTGTATGTGTGCATGGGCATGCATGCATGTGTATATGTGTGTGTGTGTGTGTGTGTGTGTGTGTGTGTGTGTGTGTGTGTGTGTGTGTGTATGTGGATTTGAGCATACATGTGTATGTGTGTGTGTGTGCACATGTGCATGAGAGTGTGTTTGAGTGTGTGTGTGTGTGTGTGTGTGTGTGTGTGTGTGTGTGTGTGTGTATGTGCACGCATGTGTATGAATATGCATGCATGCGTGTGTGTGTGTGTGTGTGTGTGTGTGTGTGTGTGTGTGTGCGTGCATGTGCACACACTCATGCATGGGAGTGTGTTTGTGTATGTGTGCACTCGTGTGTGTGTGTGTGTGTGTGTGTGTGTGTGTTTGTGTGTATGTGTGTATGCATACATGTGTTTTGTGTGTGTGTGCATGTGTGCACATGCACGTCTGCGTGTGTGTGTGTGTGTGTGTGTGTGTGTGTGTGTGTGTGTGTGCATGTGTGTGTGTGATCATACATGTGTGCGTATATGTGTGTATGTTTCTGTGTGGGGGTATGTGTGTGTGTGTGTGTGTGTGTGTGTGTGTGTGTGTGTGTGTGTGTGTGTGTGTGTGTGTGTGTGTGCGAGGGTATGTGTGTTTATTTGTGTGTGTGTGTGTGTGTGTCTGTGTGTGCATGTGTGTGTGTGTGTGTGTGAGAGACCATGCATGTGTGCGTATATGTGTGTATGTTTCTGTGTGGGGGGTATGTGTGTTTATCTGTGTGTGTGTGTGTGTGTGTGTGTGTGTGTGTGTGTGTGTGTGTGTGTGTGTGTGTGTGTGTGTGTGTATGTGTATGTGTGTTCATGTGTGAG